>NC_056748.1:156823109-157123109 GCF_019279795.1 Protopterus annectens | reverse complement strand
AGACAATTCAGATTTTGATTTTTACTGTCTGGGTAGTTTAACGGTCTGTGACACCTTGGTTTAACCTTTGAACATCCACTATATGGTGCAGCTTGTGCCATACTCCTTCCTACTGTATTTCCAAAAATGCAGGGTATTTCAGCCATGCAACTGCTCCAATGATTGTTAGCTCAACCTGCAGCATAGCTTTCTTTTTCTTATAGAGCATTTTGATTAATCCTCTATAACAGCTTTATTAGCAACCCAGCAAATGGAATAACTTTAAGTCTTGTTTTTTGCCTTATTATGTCATGTTTTTATAGCAAAGGAATGGAAACATGCCAAAACATAGTTGGATCTGCTTTCTGCTGCCACATTCTGTGTATCCTCTCTCTTAGTATTTCCTGACTTCCTGGTATCACAGTAATAGTAGCATTATAAGTTGCTCCAGTTTACAGTTGATCACTCTCTCTTGTATTCCAGTTATCCTGATGTTACTCCTCCTTGAGTGACTTTCAAGATCATTTATATTTTCTCCTTGTGGTCTATGAATCTACTCCTGCAGCTCATTTAATTGGCTGTTTTCTCTTTTTCCAGATCTTGAAGCTTCCTATGCAGCCTTTGCACTTCTGTTTGTTGCTGTTCTATTGTCTTTTTCAAGGAACTCACATCCTCACCTACTGTAATTACCTTTTCATGCAAAATGCACAATTGCTCCTCCTTATTTGCAGCTTTGAAAGCAGTCATCTGTTTTTCCTTTTGTTTCTGCTCACTTGAATTTCTGGTTCGTTTTTTCTCACTAGGAACAATGTTTTTGTTCAAATTTCTGGAGGCCCTGTCCAGATCTTTGGGCTTAGGCAGCTATCTTGGCTGGACTGTCTAGCACCCTCAGGGATTAGATTTTTGGATTCAAATGTTAAGAGAGACTAAAGTGCTTAACACTGACTATGATTCAGATATGGAAGACTAGCTTATATTACAAATTGGTAGATGGTTCTTAATCTCTAAAGTTAACTTAATGCCATACATAATTGAAAAAAAAAATACACACATTCTTGATTTTCCAAACAGTCTCAAAACAAATCATGAGATAGGGAGATCATATTAATCCAAATTATGTAAAATAATTAAGAACTATAAACTTTGTATAAAAGATAAGTACTGGGATTATGCTCTCCAAATAAGTGGCTCTACCTTTAACTACAATAGATAAAAAATGATATTAATATCCTGAAAAAATACATCATCTATATCTTGGAGTTTATTCTCTTGGAAATGTTTACATAGAATATTTATCAGGTGACATAAAATTGAAATCATAATGCTACTTAATGCTAGAAATCTAAACCTCAAAATGCACTCACTCGAGGCAGTCCTTAAAATGGAGAACATTGACATCTGTGCAGTGACAGAGACCTGGTTCAAGGCTTCAGAGAGCACTCCTGCATTACCAGGCTATTCATACCATACCTTTCAGCCACCTAACCTGGACCGAAACACTAAAAGTGGAGGTATGTCCATATTCATTAAGGATATCCACACCTCCATGCTAGTTGCGCAGCATAATGCATCCGAGATTATCCAAGTGCAACTAACTCTGGGCAAGACTGCAATCCAAACTGTAGCTTGCTACAGATCCCCCACCATGCCCCAGGATTCCCACTCCTCATTTCTTGATACACTGGAAAATATTAGGCTACAACCTAACACCCTAATAATGGGCAATTTCACCTACCCCACCATTAACTGGGAAAACTACTCATGTACCAACTCTTTTGCTCAACGTTTTCTGGAATTCATAAATTCCAATGACTTGGATCAACTTATCCACACCCCCACCAGGGGCAGCAATATCCTAGACCTGGTCATTATCAACATGGACAACCGGTGTTCCACACCAGAGGTCAATTCCTCATTGGTGAGATCCGACCACAAGCTAATCACCCTAGACATCCACATCCTGCCCCCACCCCCATTAGGGAAACCACCATAAAAAGTTTCTCTAAAGCCAACTTCATGCTTCTTAAGACAGAAGTGGTAAACTTCACGACACCCATGCAGATGGACAATAGAGGTATGACTGCTGAATCCTACACACATGCACTTTATAAGCACTTACACGAGTGCATGGACCATGCAATCACTAACAGAACCAAGATGCTATCTTCCAAAAAAGGAAATCAATCTGGTGGTCCCCTGCCATAAACAAACTCTACAACAGAAGAAAGAAACTGTTGCAAAAAAGAGTGCAATCCCATGATTGGAGGAACTCCCTGGTCACCCTCGGTAAGAAGCTGAGATCTCTCATAAAATCCTCCAAACCTAGTTACGAAAACAAAATTGCCATTAATTCTAAAGACAACCACAAAGCATTCTATAGCTATGTCAAGAATCTCAATGGCAGCAGTCAGATCTGCTCTGAGTTACAGCACAATGGCACTAAATATACAGAACCAACTGATATTGCCAACATCCTGGCATATAGGTTCAGTGCTAACTTTATCCCCCTCTCACCCCATAAAGGGACCATCTCTTTACTAGAAGAATGCAAAGTTCCTGTAATCATGGCTGCACAGGTAAAAAAACACACTCTCCAAAGCCAAGAACACAGCATCCTTGGGACCTGACAACATTCCCAGGCTGCATTCTACATGAACTACAGAACGAACTGGCACCCCACCTAAGCACCATGGTCAATCATAGCCTCACCTCAGGCTCTGTGCCCACTGAATGGTGCACAGTGACAGTTATCCCACTCCACAAAGGGGGAGCCACCACGGACCCCGGGAACTACCACACCATTAGTCTGATGAGAATGTCTGTCTGTCTGATGAACAGTGACATTGGTAATCTCCAAACTCTGGACCCCACCCAGTTTGGGTTTGTAAAAGGCAGATCATGTTGCCTAAACCTGATAGACTTCTTTGAAGCAGTCACCAAAGCCGTAGATGAGGGTAAGGTGGTTTGCACAGCCTATCTAGATCTCGCCAAGGCTTTCGACAACATCCCCCACTCTGGAATTATAGATAAACTCACTAAAATAGGTATAAATCCCTATGTCACAAGATGGGTTGCCAACTGGCTACTGACAGAATCCACGCTGTGAAAGTAGCAGACTCCAAATCCGACTTCAGACCAGTGACAAGTGGAGTACCACAGGGTTCAGTCCTGGGTCCTCTCCTATTTGGTATCTACTTCTCTGAAGTTCAGGCTAACAGAGAAGGTCTTTGGCTAATGAAGTTCGCAGATGACTGCAAACTAAGAGCCATAATCAAAACTTCTAATGATGTGGACATCCTACAAAAGGGCCTCACTGAGACAGATGCCTGCTGTCAAAGCCATGGCCTCAAGCTCAATGCTGAAAAGTGCATTGTCATCCCTTTTGGTAAAAACTTTGTACCCATGAACTACCACCTAGGTGGTAGTCTACTTAACATGAATGTGTGATAAGAGACCTTGGTACACAGGTGGACAGTAGTCTCACTTTGATAATCACATCGCCAAAGTAGTCAGGAAATCCTTCTACGTGGCACACCTCATCACAAAAGGTTTCTCATCCAGGAAAAAAGAGGTAATTGTTCCCCTCTACTCGTCACTCGTTAGACCCATTATAGAATACAGCAGCCTTTTTCATATGTACCTCACAAGACATCTGCAACAACTGGAAAGGCAGCAGAAATACCTCACAAAGAGGATTACTGGCCTCAAACAGATGCCCTACGCAGACCGTCTCAAAAAGCTCCAGCTTTACTCCGTCACATATCGCCTACTCAGAGGCGATCTCTGCCTGACTTACATAGCTATGTCAAACCCAGAGCTGTTGGACATGCTCCACTTAAAGAAATCCCAATCCCTCTGAGCTACACGCTCTAGGGACCTAAACCTTGTCACCACAATAAACAGAACATGTTGGAGGGATAGATTCCTGTCCCATAGACTTCCCATACTCTGGAACAAACTACCTATCTATATCAAACAAAGCACCTTATTAGCACTCCTCAAGGAAAATCTTGATGATTGGATGGGAGGTAGGAAATTCACCCTGGGGATCACTTCTGTGGCTCTGCTCGACAGGGGTACAGGAAAGTAACTTTCTTGAGTGGCGAAAGCCAAGGTACCTCTTTGGCTAGGCTTATATAGGCCCTAGGGCCAATAGCCTAGTACCTACCTATGAACCAAAAAAAATGGCTGTTGGAGGTGTAAATCCTTAATCAAAGCACATTGGCAACATACATTTTATGAGTCCAAAGTTCTATTACATTTTTCTGAAAAAAAAATCAATGTTTCCCGCCAGCAATCTGATCTGGTTCATGGGAGGTTAATAGGCTAGTAATCCTAGAGCCTTTACAAGCCTGGACATGTTAATAAGTTCACAGGTTCATAGGAGGTTACTAGGCTAGTAGCCCTAGAGCCTTTACAAGCCTGGCCATGTTAATAGGTTCACAGGTTCATAAGAGGTTACTAGGCTAGTAGCCCTAGAACTGTTACAAGCCTGGCCATATTAATAGGTTCACAGGTTCATAGGAGGTTACTAGGCTAGCAACTCAAGAGCCTTTACAAGCCTGGTGATGTTAATAGGTTCACAGGTTCATAGGAAGTTACTAGGCTAGTAGCCCTAGAGCCTTTACAAGCCTGGCCCTGTTAATAGGTTCATAGGCTCATAGGAGGTTATAGGCCTGGCCATGTTAATAGGTTCACAGGTTCATATGAGGTTACTAGGCTTGTAGCCCTAGAGCCTTTACAAGTATGGTCATGTTAATAGGTTCACAGGTTCATAGGAGGTTATTAGGCTAGTAGCCCTAGAGCCTTTACAAGCCTGGACATGTTAGTAGGTTAACAGGTTCATAGGAGGTTACTAGGCTAGTAGCCCTAGAGCCTTTACAAGCTTGGCCATGTTAATAGGTTCACAGGTTCATAGGAGGTTACTAGGCTAGTAGCCCTAGAGCCTTTACAAGCCTGGCCATGTTAATAGGTTTACAAGTTCATAATAGGTTACTAGACTAGTAACCCTAGAGCCTTTACAAGCCTGGATATGTTAATAAGTTCACAGGTTCATAGGAGGTTACTAGGCTAGTAGCCCTATAGCCTTTACAAGCCTGGCCATGTTAATAGGTTCACAGGTTCATAGGAGGTTACTAGGATTGTAGCCCTAGAGCCTTTACAAGCCTGGCCATATTAATACATTCACAGGTTCATAGGAGGTTACTAGGCTAGTAGCCCTAGAGCCTTTACAAGCCTGGCCATGTTAGTAGGTTCACAGGTTTATAGGAAGTTACTAGGCTAGTAGTCCTAGAGCCTTTACAAGCCTGGCCATGTTAATAGGTTCACAGGTTCATAGGAGGTTACTTGGCTAGTAGCCCTAGAGCCTTTAGAAGCCTGGCCATGTTAATAGGTTCACAGGTTCATAGGAGGTTACTAGACTAGTAGCCCTAGAGCCTTTACAAGCCTGGTCATGTTAATAGGTTCATAGGACGTTACTAGGCTAGTAGCCCTAGAGCCTTTACAAGCCTGGCCATGTTAATACGTTCACAGGTTCATAGGAGGTTACTAGGCTAGCAGCCCTAGAGTCATTTACATGCCTGGCCATGTTAATAGGTTCACAGGTTCATAGGAGGTTACTAGGCTAGTAGCCCTAGAGCTTTTACAAGCCTGGCCATGTTAATAGGTTCACAGGTTCATAGGAGGTTACTCGGCAAGTAGCCCTAGAGCCTTTACAAGCCTGGCCATGTTAATAGGTTCACAGGTAAACAGGAGGTTACTATACTAGTATCCCTAGAACCTTTACAAGCCGGGCCATGTTAATACATTCACAGGTTCATAGGAGGTTATTAGGCTAGTAGCCCTAGAGCCTTTACAAGCCTGGCCATGTTAGTAGGTTCACAGGTTCATAGGAGGTTACTAGGCTAGTAGCACTAGAGCCTTTACAAGCCTGGCCATGTTAATAGGTTCATAGGAGGTTACTAGGTTAGTAGCCCTAGAGCCTTTACAAGCCGGGCCATGTTAATAGGTTCACAGGTTCATAAAAGATTACTAGGCTAGTAGCCCAATAGCCTTTACAAGCCTGGCCATGTTAATAGGTTTACAGGTTCATAGGAGGTTACTAGGCTAGTAGTCCTAGACTCTTTACAAGCCTGGCCATGTTAATAGGTTCACAATTTCATAGGAGGTTACTAGGCTAGCAGCCCTAGAGTCTTTGCATGCCTGGCCATGTTAATAGGTTCACAGGTTCATAAGAGGTTACTAGGCAAGTAGCCCTTGAGCCTTTGCAAGCTTGGCCATGTTAATAGGTTCACAGGTTCATAGGAGGTTACTAGGCTAGTAGCCCTAGAGTCTTCACAAGCCTGGCATTGTTAATATGTTCACAGGTTCATAGGAGGTTACTAGGCTAGTAGCCCAAGAGCCTTTACAAGCCTGGCCATGTTAATAGGTTCACAGGTAAACAGGAGGTTACTAGGCTAGTATCCCTAGAACCTTTACAAGCCTGGCCATGTTAATATGTTCACAGGTTCATAGGAGGTTACTAGGCTAGTAGCCCTAGAGCCTTTACAAGCCTGGCCATGTTAGTAGGTTCACAGGTTCATAGGAGGTTACTAGGCTAGTAGCCCTAGAGTCTTCACAAGCCTGGCATTGTTAATATGTTCACAGGTTCATAGGAGGTTACTAGGCTAGTAGACCAAGAGCCTTTACAAGCCTGGCCATGTTAATAGGTTTACAGGTTCATAATAGGTTACTAGGCTAGTAACCTTAGAGCCTTTACAAGCCTGGATATGTTAATAAGTTCACAGGTTCATAGGAGGTTACTAGGCTAGTAGCCCTATAGCCTTTACAAGCCAGGCCATGTTAATAGGTTCACAGGTTCATAGGAGGTTACTAGGATTGTAGCCATAGAGCCTTTACAAGCCTGGCCATGTTAATAGGTTCACAGGTTCATAGGAGGTTACTAGGCTAGTAGCCGTAGAGCCTTTACAAGCCTGGCCATGTTAGTAGGTTCACAGGTTTATAGCAAGTTACTAGGCTAGTAGCCCTAGAGCCTTTACAAGCCTGGCCATGTTAATAGGTTCACAGGTTCATAGGAGGTTACTAGGCTAGTAGCCCTAGAACCTTTACAAGCCTGGCCATGTTAATAGGTTCACATGTTCATAGGAGGTTACTAGACTAGTAGCCCTAGAGCCTTTACAAGCCTGGTAATGTTAATAGGTTCATAGGAGGTTACTAGGCTAGTAGTCCTAGAGCCTTTACAAGCCTGGCCATGTTAATAGGTTCACAGGTGGTTACTAGACTAGCAGCCCTAGAGTCTTTACATGCCTGGCCATGTTAATAGGTTCACAGGTTCATAGGAGGTTACTAGGTGAGTAGCCCTAGAGCCTTTACAAGCCTGGCCATGTTAATAGGTTCACAGGTTCATAGGAGGTTACTAGGCTAGTAGCCCTAGAGCCTTTACAAGCCTGGCCATGTTAATAGGTTCACAGGTAAACAGGAGGTTACTATGCTAGTATCCCTAGAACCTTTACAAGCCTGGCCATGTTAATACATTCACAGGTTCATAGGAGGTTATTAGGTTAGTAGCCCTAGAGCCTTTACAAGCCTGGCCATGTTTGTAGGTTCACAGGTTCATAGGAGGTTACTAGGCTAGTAGCCCTAGAGCCTTTACAAGCCGGGCCATGTTAATAGGTTCACAGGTTCATAGGAGGTTACTAGGCTAGTAGCCCAATAGCCTTTACAAGCCTGGCCATGTTAATAGGTTTACAGGTTCATAGGAGGTTACTAGGCTAGTAGCCCTAGACTCTTTACAAGCCTGGCCATGTTAATAGGTTCACAGTTTCATAGGAGGTTACTAGGCTAGTAGCCATAGAGCCTTTACAAGCCTGGCCATGTTAGTAGGTTCACAGGTTTATAGGAAGTTACTAGGCTAGTAGTCCTAGAGCCTTTACAAGCCTGGCCATGTTAATAGGGTCACAGGTTCATAGGAGGTTACTAGGCTAGTAGCCCTAGAACCTTTACAAGCCTGGCCATGTTAATAGGTTCACAGGTTCATAGGAGGTTACTAGACTAGTAGCCCTAGAGCCTTTACAAGCCTGGTCATGTTAATAGGTTCATAGTAGGTTACTAGGCTAGCAGCCCTAGAGTCTTTACATGCCTGGCCATGTTAATAGGTTCACAGGTTCATAGGAGGTTACTAGGCGAGTAGCCCTAGAGCCTTTACAAGCCTGGCCATGTTAATAGGTTCACAGGTTCATAGGAGGTTACTAGGCTAGTAGCCCTAGAGCCTTTACAAGCCTGGCCATGTTAATAGGTTCACAGGTTCATAGGAGTTTACTAGGCTAGTAGCCCTAGAGCCTTTACAGGCCTGGCCATGCTAATAGGTCCACAGGTTCATAGGAGGTTATTAGGCTAGTTTCCCTAGAGCCTTTACAAGCCTGGCCATGTTAGTAGGTTCACAGGTTCATAGGAGGTTACTAGGCTAGTAGCCCTAGAGCCTTTACAAGCCTGGCCATGTTAGTAGGTTCACAGGTTCATAGGAGGTTACTAGGCTAGTAGCCCTAGAGCCTTTCCAAGCTGGGCCATGTTAATAGGTTTACAGGTTCATAGGAGGTTACTAGGCTAGTAGCCCTAGAGCCTTTACAAGCCTGGCCATGTTAATAGGTTCACAGGTTCATAGGAGGTTACTAGGCTAGTAGCCCAATAGCCTTTATAAGCCTGGCCATGTTAATAGGTTTACAGGTTCATAGGAGGTTACTATGCTAGTAGCCCTAGACTCTTTACAAGCCTGGCCATGTTAATAGGTTCACAGTTTCATAGGAGGTTACTAGGCTAGTAGCCGTATAGCCTTTACAAGCCTGGCCATGTTACTAGGTTCACAGGAGGTTACTAGGCTAGTAGCCCTACAACCCTTACAAGCCTGACCATGTTAATAGGTTTGCAGGTTCATAGGAGGTTACTAGGCTAGTTTCCCTAGAGCCTTTACAAGCCTGGCCATGTTAATAGGTTCACAGGTTCATAGGAGTTTACTAGGCTAGTAGCCCTAGAGCCTTTACAAGCCTGGCCATGCTAATAGGTCCACAGGTTCATAGGAGGTTACAAGGCTAGTAGCCCTAGAGCCATTATGAGCTTGGCCATGTTAATATGTTCACAGGAGGTTACTAGGCTAGTAGCCCTAGAGCCTTTACAAGCCTGGCCATGTTACTAGATTCACAGGAGGTAACCTGGCTAGTAGCCCTCGAGCCTTTACAAGCCTGGCCCTGTTAATAGGTTCACAGGCTCATAGGAGGTTACTAGGCTAGTAGCCCTTGAGCCTTTACAGGCCTGGCCATGTTAATAGGTTCACAGGTTCATAGGAGGTTACTAGGCTAGTAGCCCTAGAGCTTTTACAGGCCTGGCCATGTTAATTGGTTTACAGGAGGTTACTAGTCTAGTAGCCCTAGAGCCTTTATAAGCCTGGCCATGTTAACAGGTTCCCAGGTTCATAGGAGGTTACTAGGCTAGTAGCCCTAGTGCCTTTACAAGCCTGGCCATGTTAATAGGACCACAGGTTCATAGGAGGTTACAAGGCTAGTAGCCCTAGAGCCTTTACAAGCTTGGCCATGTTAATAGGTTCTCAGGTTCAAAGGAGGTTACTAGGCTAGTAGCTCTAGAGCTTTTACAAGCCTGGCCATGTTAATAGGTTCACAGGTGGTTACTAGGCTAGTAGCCCTAGAGCCTTTACAAGCCTGGCCATGTTAATAGGTTAACATAAGGTTACTTGGCTAGTAGTCCTAGAGCCTTTACTAGCCTGGCCCTGTTAATAGGTTCACAGGTTCATAGGAGGTTACTAGGCTAGTAGCCCTTGAGCCTTTACTGGCCTGGCCATGTTAATAGGTTCACAGGAGGTTACTAGGCTAGTAGCCCTAGATCCTTTACAAGTCTGGCCATGTTAATAGGTGCACAGGTTCATAGGAGGTTACTAAGCTAGTAGCCCTAGAGCCTTTACAAGCCTGGCCATGTTAATATGTTCATAGGTTCATAGGAGGTTACTAGGTTAGCAGCCCTAAAGCCTTTACAAGCCTAGCCATGTTAATCCCAGGTATCCCCATTTGTTCTTTTTGGGTATTTCACAGAACAGATTTATGAACAGTGTGGGTTTGTGATCAACACTGGCTACCTCTGTCCATGAGGAACGAGTGCCACCCCAGGGGCAAATTTGTGGTCTCCCAGCCAATTATCTAGTTTGTGTTTTAAAGGGTCAGTGAGGAGCTCTGTTTGATGTGAATAAAAAATCTTTTCCAGAGAAGTGTCAGTCTCTGAAAGACATCTCTCTCTCTCTCCATCATGATCTGTTAATGTCACAACCTAGGTTGAGATCCCTAGAGGGAGTGACTCTTGTGCCATGTGACTTGTAGATGTGTAGCATTTCCATTAGGGCAGGGTTGGAGATTGGCCTATAGGCCAAGGTACAAGTCACCTCTCAGCAGCCTATAAGATACAGAATAAAGTGACAGGGCTTTCAGCCTGTCCACATGGGTCATGGTTTGAATTTGTATTTTCTTACTGAGAAACCTCTGAGGTCTCTCAAGCTGCTGCAGGTGTCTGTTGATGTATATGCAAAAGGGTGGAATATACTCTATTAGTGACCTGATAAGGATCAAGTATAGTGGAGTTATAACATCATTCATAATTCATATTAAGTAAGCTTTTAATGTTGTTTAATGCTGCAGTTCCCAGATGGGTACTGGAGTCTAAATGCCTACTTATCTGGAACTTATGGATGATAACTAGGGAAATGATTACAAAGAAGTGGAAAACTGAGAATGTGCCATATTTTAAAGAATTTATAAATACTGTCAGTCTTTGAGTCATGCATCAGCAGACTCTCTTGTTTTAGGTCTCATTCACTTATCTTCCATGCACCAGTGTTCTTCTGTGTGTCCAGGTCAAGGTTTCAAGTGTGCAATAACAGATCAGTCATTGTACAATGTCAATGCATTGCACTGGAATCATATGTAGCCTTTCCACATACTTACATCCATGCAGTAAATAACCACAGTGTGTCCTAAATCCATAAATGGACACATATAGTACCACAATGTATGTTAAATCCTTAAAGTGCCATTTATACAGTAAACATCTACAATCTGAGTTAAATGCCTAAATGTTCATACGTAGTAGGCAACTGAAATGTGTGCTAGATCCTTAAATGGCCATATATATAGTAAACAACCATAATGTATGCTAAATCCTTAAGTGACCAATATAGTAAACAACCGCAGTGTGTGCTAAATCATTAAATGACCATTTACAGTAAACAACATCTAATGTGGTCTCAATCCCCAAATGGAAATATATAGTAAGCAAATTCAGTGTGTGTGCTAACTCCCTAAATAGCCACATATAGTAAACAACCATAGCATGCGCTAAATCCCTTAATGGTCACATGTAGTAATCAACCACTGTGTGGGCAAAATACGTAAATAACCATAAACAGTAAACAACCATTGTATGTGCTAGGTCCCTAAATGACCATACATAGTAAACAACCACAGTCTGTACTAAGGAAGGCTATATATGGTAAACAACTGCAACATGTGCTAAATCCTTAAATGACCATATATACAGTAAAAGTCTTTTGGCTTTTCCCGGTTAGGGGATGTCACAGGGGAACTCCAGTCCGCTAATGATCGGCAGTGGATTTTTACGGTGCCGAGTTGCCAGACCGACGCCCAACCTTCAAAGAAAGCACACCCATTCACGCACGCACCTACCTGCATGTCTTTAGACATCACTCGACTGCGGGGAGGATATGCAAACGCCACACAGAAGGTGCTCCAGCCAAAAATCAAAGAGGAGAACCTCTTGCTGTGAAGCATCAACACTAACCGCTGCACCACCCCGGCTACTAAACACACATATATATATATATATAGTAAACAACCGTAATGTGTGTTAAATCCTTAAATGAGCATATGTGGTAAACAATTGCAATCTGTGCTAAATCCTTAAATGGCTGAATATAGTAAGCAACTGCTCCTTGTCTGTTGACCATGAACCTTCCTCATTTGAGCTGTACCCCTTCATTCCTTGCCAGTGTGTTAGTGCCAGTGCATTCACTGACTTGGGTGAAAGCCATGTGGAAGAAGCATCATCCAGGCAGGCATGAAGATTGCTTAATGCCAGCTATCAGTAGACAGTCAGGACCATCAACTTCCTTTGCAGGTGCTGTCCCACTGACTGGCTTTCTAAGTGACACTCCAGAAGCTGTCCAGCTTGAGAGGGCATATTTGATATCACCATAAGTCCTCCTCTGTAGGCTCAAGGCCACTAAATGGCATACAGTATCTTCCACCACTGATGATCCTTTGCCCAGTCTGTTGGCCCACAAGGACATCCTCACCAGTATAGGCAGCCTCTATTCATATTAAGGGAATATGTGACCCACATCACTGGGATGTACTACACCTTCCTTGCATGAATGCACCCTTTAGTGCACCCACACTGAAGGCTACTGCCCGTTGATGGCTTACTAAAGAAAGGCCTGACCCCATGTTGCATTTGTATCTACTGCCCTTTCTGCAAGGGGATGTGGTAGCCTTTAACTTGCTGTGCCCCTCCTCTCATCTTGATAATTATACCCATCCCCCCATGCCAGCTCCAACTGCCTATCAAAAAAAGTGGAGAAACAAAGAGTATAAGGTAACCCTGTTGTAATCAGTTCTCCAAATGTACATGTGAGTGAAATTAACAATAACTTTTTAGTCAGTCAGTGTTAGTAGCTCAGCAGGTAGTACACATGTTTGAGGCAGAAGGTTTTGGGTTCTATTCTCACAACAGGTAGTTGAACTATTTTAGATATTTCAGAGTTGGCATAATAGTTAAGGTGTTTATCGCATAGATACAAAGTACAGGGTTTGATTCTCACCTTTGTTCACTGTCTGGTTATTGGCTAGACTTGTAATTGTGTGCAGGTCAATCGCCTAGTACTTACATATGAATCTACAACTTATTTACATAAAATTATGCATGAGAGAAGAACACAGAATATGGATTTGTTTAAAACTTTTAAGCCATACTTTTAACAGCCTTTTAATAATGAAATACACAGTGTAATGGGAAACTGAGAAAAACTGTTATGTATAGAACAGAATGTTTATTAAAGACCTTAAAGAAATATTTAAAGCTGAAAATCACTGTATGAGATTTTCATGCATTTAATGCACCTTCCAATCTGTTCAATGAGTCAGATGAATTTGAAGTGGAATACAGATATATGGGTACATGTCTTATATGTGTACTCTGGGTTCAAGTATCTCGTGTGTGCTGTACATGTAAGTATCTCATGTGTGCTCTGGGCACAAGTGTCTCATGAGTGTGCTGTGGGTACAAGTGTCTCATGTGTGCTGTGGGTACATGTATCTTGTGTGTGTGTGTGTGTGTGTGTGTGTGTGTGTGTGTGTGTGTGCTGTGGGTACAAGTGTCTCATATTTGCTGTGGGAACAAGTGTTTTGTGTGTGCTGTGGGTACAAGTGTCTCGTGTGTGCTGTGGGGCTGTGTGTGTAAGTGTCTCGTGTGTGCTGTGGGTACAAGTGTCTCATATTTTCTGTGGGTACAAGTGTCTCATATTTGCTGTGGGTACAAGTGTCTTGTGTGTGCTGTGGGTACAAGTGTCTCATGTGTGCTGTGGGGCTGTGTGTGCTGTGGGTACAAGTGTCTCGTGTGTGTGCTGTGGGTAAAAGTATCTCATGTGTGTGCTGTGTGTGTAAGTATCTCATATGTGTGCTGTGGGTACAAGTGCCTCATGAGTGTGCTGTGGGTACAAGTGTCTCATGAGTGTGCTGTGGGTACAAGTGTCTCATGTGTGCTGTGGGTACAAGTGTCTTGTGTGTGTGCTGTGGATACAAGTATCTTGTGTGTGCTGTGCGTGTAAGTATCTCATATGTGTGCTGTGGGTACAAGTGTCTCATGAGTGTGCTTTGGGTAGAAGTGTCTCGTGTGCTGTGGGTACAAGTATCTCGTTGTGTGTGTGTGGGAGGGGGGTACAAGTGTCTTATGTGTGCTGTGGAGTGGATTAAAATCCAAATTGCTGATGGTTTGGTTGTTATATACATATAGCTTCAGTCGATGCCCAAGCCGTTAATCAGACTTGGTCACCTGGGTCATAGTTAAGGTTTCATTTCTTTTTACCAGTGCAGTTTATACTCTGAGACAGTTAATTCTTAAAAGTAATAGAAGAAATAATATGACAATGCACTTTTGCACTGTGCAGTTTGTGTTTTTGTGTTTTATTGTGTTCCATATTTTAGCTGCTTGAACTTGTTCTAAACAATCTATCCGACACTAAATTAACAATGCACTCCATTTGTCTAAAGCTTTTCTGTTATGTTACTTCACATTCTGATAAGAAGTGACCTGTATCTAGCAGGCAAGTCATGCTCTGACCCAATATTGATTGATTTACTGCACATCAGCAAGACAAATGTCATCAGAAATACTTGGTCTTGGGATATAAACCTCTTCTGCAACATCAACAGAACAGTTTGGAGGGACAGGTATATCTGAAGGAGAGTACCGCTGCTCTGGAAGAGACTCCCCATCCACATAGAACAAAGTTCATCACTGTTCATGTTCCAGCACAGTTTGGATCTATTGATGGGAACCAGAAAATGTACCTGAGGACTGTCCCCTGTACTATTAATGCAAAGGTGCATCCACTTGTTAATTGTATGTCACATATGTGTCTGCAAAATACTCACCAATACTGGTTAGTTGAACACTTTCAAGATTTAAAAAGTGCACTCATTTAAGTAGGTTGTAATAATCAATCGACTGATATTGTCTTATATAAAAATAATATTTGCAGCTTGTTTCTAAAATATTTGTTTCTCTCTTAACCTTGAGAATGAAGTCTGTATCCTGGGATCTCTCAGAAAAAATCAAATCCAATGCATAAGCGATTTACACGTTTCCTTGCTGCCATCAAACTACTCATGCAAACAGTTTTTCCTGCAAAATTTAAAAAAAAACCCCTCTGTTTTCATATCTGTATTTCCACAACTCCTTTCTCCCATTTTTGCACATGAGGTTGGGGTGTCACTTCAGCAGTAACAGTCAACATTTGTATTACATGTTTGTTTGTTTATAAAATGCTAGAGTATATATATTTTATTTTCATTTGAACTCTGTGTAATTTTCCTCAGAGAGATTGAAATGTACCAGGAAGAACTGAGCAGTAAGGACTATCCTGAAGTACACTGGCATGTCAAATAATGGTTTATAAAACAGATTGTATTAATAGGATTGCAGGATGGGATGCAGAAAAACCTCACCATAGGTGCTAAGATCTGTAGCCAAATGGGTCAGTTTTTGCAACTACAGAAAATGCTGTTCAGAGACACACAAGCAGCAATGAGGAAAGATCCCATTACCAGCTAATTCTCATGGCTGTGAAATATATGATGTTACCGCTGGTGCTAATCAGCACATTCCCGCAGTGATCACCATAGGTGGCCCATGCATTTTGTTGGCACAGGGGCCCTCTTCATTGAATTTCCCATACACATGCACTCATTCAAAAATACAGACATGTACACACACACGCACACACAAACACACACCACAACCAAACTCTTACGTACCCCTGCGATTACTGAACATCCCTGATATAGCCTCTTATTTTTTCCTGCCACTCATAAATCACAGATGATTACAGTGAGTTAATAATGCCAGACTAATTATTAGAGTTTTTTTCTTTGTATTGTGCAGAAACTGCATCATGATTCTGGAGCTGTTACTGTATTAAGTTTTTAAGTGACTCCGAATAATTAAAAATTCTTCCTGGTGACATCTAGTGTTCCTCCTTCCTTTGTCTAGAAGTCTTGAGCACAGCCATTTAGAAGTATGGCAGTTCTTTTCCCACACAAATGCACCCCCATCCCTCTCAGTTGCCCCTGCTTGTACAGCACAGACTTGATTTTGCCTGATAGTCCTGCTGTGTCCCCCATAACTCATGGACTGCTGTGATCAGTAATGCCAGACAGAGTATCATACTTCTTATTGTTCAGAAAATACATTCGCATGCCGGAGGTTTGACTCCATTAACTCCTTAGTTAGCATACAGGACTAAAACTCTGCTTTGTTACTGAGCTGCTTTCTGTGCAAAGAATACAGGGTTTGTATCCTTATACTACACTGTAAAACATGTTTTAGTCACCTTTTAAGTCAGGGTTCGTATCCTTATACTACACTGTAAAACATGTTTTAGTCACCTTTTAAGTCAGGGTTCGTATCCTTATACTACACTGTAAAACATGTTTTAGTCACCTTTTAAGTCAGAGTTCGTATCCTTATACTACACTGTAAAACATGTTTTAGTCACCTTTTAAGTCAGGATTCATATCCTTATACTACACTGTAAAACATGTTTTAGTCAATTTTTAAGTGATTTGGTAGTAATGTAAAGTGTGTCTGGTGTCTAATACCCCCATATGTATTTCACACTCTGAAACCTTTTCTATGAACTTTTGAGGTAACTCAAGTTAATATTTACAATGCCCTAGTGTCCCCCAACTGTTGCTTATTAGTCTAGGGGAGCTTAGAGATATGGAAGACACCCCCTCCACACTCACACACATACAGACAGTTCTACACATGCACTTTCACTCAGTGTAGATCAGACCCCCCCCCTACCCAATGATGGTCACGGACATTCACACATAAACAAACACTTACACGCCTGCTTGTACCTATCCATTAACTAAGCCCATACAGTGACCCCTGATGCAGAGACACAGACATGCATACACACACACACACACACACACACACACACACACACACACACACACACACATACACACACACCTTTTCAGACACCACTCATACCTCTATATGATGCCAAATGCACACACACATGCATACCCACCAAGAACTACCGATCCATTAAACTCCCAGGCACTTGCTAATGAACACTTGCTCATTGAAGGTATCCATCTATTGTACCAATTGGCTTTCTACAGATCCACACCCCCTCAGCTCTTTAACTGAAGACTGAAGAGCAAAACAACAGAAAAACAAAAAAACATCAAAAAAAAACCTTGTACTGGCATTTCAGAACAGTGCAAGAACTCTTGATCTCACCTCCTAACACTTTGTGCTCTGGGCAGCTGCAGCCTTTGCCATACCCGTGCTGTCCTACTGGATTTATTACTCAGTGAGTCTGCCATTAGCCAGATTCATGCACTATGAATTTTGGGTATTCATTCTTCACCCATTAGTAGGAAATAATTCAGTTTTTCATTTGTGACCAGAACAAGGTCAAACCTTTGATAGACCCTGTGATGATGTGAGGTATTGTCAGCTATGCCAGGAGAAGTAGGGCAGTGGATGTGTAACATATTCCAGAATAGCTAGCTGGTAGTTTATAAAGAATTATATGTCATTTGTATATCAAGCTGATTTGTACAGATGCTTGTGTTGTAAATGTATTTGTTAAGCTGCATGTGTTAAAAATGTACCAACAGTGGGTTCTCTGCTGGACAGAAAAGAAATACACCTGTATGTTAGACTGTATTGTAACTGTTGAACTGAATATATTGTAAAAGACGATACTGGAAGAGAAGAGGTTAATCTCAACCCAGCTAACTTTGAAAAATAGCCTGAAATTAAATTACCTGGTTTAGGCCATAAAGATTGTATCTTATAATTCTGATTGCAGCCAGAGATAAAATGTCTGTAAAAACCAGGACTAGTAATTCTACTGTATTGTCCTTAGGGGTGAACTAATTGCTAGCCTGGAAAGGTAGAAGCTTTGGAAATGGTTTTATAGCTTCCAGATGCTATACCACATCTTAGCCAAGTTCTATGTATGTGTATTATGACACATATGTGCAAAGAGCCTGGCTCAAGTTTCCAGCAAAGGGGTTAGTGTGGGAACCAGAGTCAGATCTGTAATCTACCAGTGAAATAATGTTTTAATATTATATGAGACAGAAGTGTCAGGGCAGTCTGTTTTTGAAACCTGACAAAGAAGGATCACTCACTTCATCTTGCCTTGCTTTAGTAAGTAACCATGGAATGGTAATTCTTTAGATCAGTCAGGGAAATTTAGTGAGATTAGTTAGGTACTGTTTTTTTGTGTCTGTGTGAAGTTATCCATATGTGTTAATTTTAATATTTCCTGTGATTGAAGCGCTGGTGTTTATTGCAAATAGATAGTATTTTCATGTTATTTTATTATTTATTATTAAATACATTTAAACTTTTTGACAAAATAAAACTGGCTAACAAAAACAAAATAATCAAAGTTTAATGCAGAATAAACAAAAAAATACAAGCAAAAAAGGCAACTGGTAAGCACTTTCATTCTGAAAAGAACTTCTTCAGACCTAGTTCAACTAGCAAACGTACACCTGTATATAAAAGTAATTAATCACATGACAAATCAATTACAATGATTTAACCCTTTCCTCTTCAAAACAATTAAAAAATTCTCCCTATCATTTATTCCTGGATAGACACAGGCAGTAAGCCTTACTTGCCAACAGTATTCTTTCCAGTCCAATTCATCTTCTGCACTTGAAAGTTTATAATTATGATATACGAGGGAAAGGTTAAATCATTGTAATTGTTTTGTCATGTGATTAATTACTTTTATATATAGGTGTATGTTTGTTAGTGCAACTAGGTCTGAAGAAGTTCTTTTTAGAATGAAAGTGCTTATTTTGTTTGTATTTTTGTTTATTTTGCATTAAAAGTTGATTATTTTGTTTTTTAGCCAGTTTTATTTTGTCATTTTTACTGCTTACTGGATTATTTGAGCCCTTTTTGTTTTTTTATTTTTCTAACTTTTTCACTGTGGCTGGTCTTTTAGAGAATATTTTAACCTTTGAGAGTACTTATATTTATTTGGTGACACTGTGGCCACTCCAGAAAGCCTTGCTGCATTGGTCAAACACTATAATTTGTGTTAGTATTGTTTTACTCAGTATAATTGGGTACCTTTGTAAGAACCTTAAAGTAGCTGACTGGGGACAGTGAATCTAGCTTATAGTCTGGGCAGAGGGGAGCATAGCTGGTAGATCTTTTCTAGCATTTCCCAGGTGTGTGTGTGTGTGTGTGTGTGTGTGTGTGTGTGTCTGTGTGAAAATCAAATCTTAGAGTGTATGTGTTAGCTACTTGGAACAGCGACACAGAGCACTGGTTTCTGCAGAGAGAGAAAGGTGAAGACTTATTTGGGCCTGGAGTGGAAGTCTATCCCCAGGTCTGGAGTGTGCTCCCTGTGGGGTATTAAGGGAAATTGTGCTTGGTACAGAGAACTGCATCTTAAAATATTGTGTGCATCTATCTTTGTTTCAAGTGAACATCCTTCACAAGTGTCAGTGGTGAAGACTGAGGTTCCTTGATTACAGGCCCAGAGCAGGGATGTCACAGAGCCCACTATTACAAGTCTGCCAAGGCTCACTTTTAGAAGACCTAATCTTGTAAGTCCTGGCACGCTGAAAAATAAACTGTAATTTTAACTAACAAGAGTGAATTCTGTAAGCAGCTTTTAAACCTTTAAATAATTTTTTAAGTCCCTCTGCACCTCTGATATGGAGTTTCAGTCCCTGCATTCCTGTTATTTATATGTATACTAATGCCAAGAAGACTGTATCTCATATTGGGGGTGGTGTGGATAACTCTGAACTACGGCAATCTTAGACCAAGTAGATATCATGATGCATAAATAACCAACCAAGAATCAATGAAATAAGTAAAACTGATAAAAGAAACACACAGAGCCAAAACTGACTGCCACAACTTTACTGGTGCCTCCTGGTACCTCGGCTACTGCCTACAGTGGGGAAAAGGGTAGTGTAGGTATTTGCATGTTTGGTGCTTTTTTTGTGGTTATTTATTTTGTGGTGTGGGTGTTGTGGTTTGTGTGTGGTGTGATGTATGCTGTGTGTTCAGGTTTATGGTTTCGGATTTGTTACGTTTTGGTTTTGTATGGTTTCGGCTTTATGGTCTCAAAATGCTGAAATTCGAGATTTCAACATTTAAAGATTATGAAGTGAAACGATTTGTGTGTGTGTGTGTGTGTGTGTGTGTGTGTGTGTGTGTGTGTGTGTGTGTGTGTGTGTGTGTTTGTGTGTGTGTGTGTGAGTACACTTCTACTTACCGAATTTTCACTTGTTCAAATCCAAGATTGCTGATTCTACTTCAGTGAAACTCCAGTTAAGGGAAACCATGGATTACTGAACAGCTCTCCTTGGGAAACAAACCATATGGCCACCAGGGTGAACTTTTGCATTTTCCCTAGTATAGTGTGATCTCAAAGTTGATATATTTTGTTATGGGGGGTGTGGGGGGCAAAGCCCCCCACTTGGGTGGGTTTAATTCCTTTCTGTTGCTGTATTTTCCCTGGTGGCCAAGTGGTTCATTTCCAAGGGAAAGCTATTCCGTAGTCTGTGGTTTTGCTTAACTGGAGTTTCGCTGAAGTGGAGTCAGCAATCTTGGATTCGAACAAGTGAAAATTCAGTAAGTAGAAGTAGACCGATATATATATATATATATATATATATATATATATATATATATATATATATATATATATATATGGGTCTACGTTGTTTCTTGAATCTCATTTCATTGAATTTCACACCAGCCACATCGCTGAAAACACAAATTACTGAAAACTCTTTTCACTGAATCTCATTTCACTGAACTGAACTTAGTATATATGGCACTGTGTAGAATACTGTAATGAAAGTAAAAGGTATATGCCCTTTTCCCTACTGTAGTAGGATTGTGGAGTTAGTATATATAGTTAGAGGGGTGTGGGGGTCACAGCCCTTCACCTTGTTTGTTTTATATTGCATTTTATCAAAAACTTCAAAACAATGCATTTTAAACAATAAACATGCATAGTTACAACACCAGTGACTAATTCTCTCCAGAAGACAATATTTACTCAAGTAAGTAGGGGATAGACCCCCCCCCCCTAACTATATATACTAACTCCAGGATACCTTTTACTTGCCTTACAGTACTCTACACTATATATACTAACTCCAGGATACCTTTTACTTGCCTTACAGTACTCTACACAGTGCAATATATACTAACTGCAATTCAGTAAAATGAGATTCAGTGAAATAAGTTTTCAGTAATTTGAGTTTTCAGCGAAGTGGTCAGGGTGAAATGAAATTCAGTGAAATGAGATTCAACGAAACAAAGTAGACTCATATATATATATATATATATATATATATATATATACGGATCTAGGACTATTGAACAAAAGTTCAATAGTCCGAATCCACAATACCCGAACGCACTTTAACGAAAGTGCTTTCACCGAAAAAGCACTTTCGTTAAAGTCCGTTCAAAAAAAAAAAATAAATAAATGCATAAATAAATAAATCTTCTTTTATACAGGGGGGCAAGCCCCCCTGCATCCCCCATGTAGGGGGCTGTGCCCCCCACACCCCCTACTTTTATATTCTCACTCCAAGGTCACACTACAGTGGGGAAAAGGGAATTCTCCCTTAACCGCACTGTAGTGTGACGGGCACAACCAACATACATAACCGAAAGTGCTGCTTCGATGAACAGCACTTTCAGTTATATATGTTCGGTGATTTCCGCTTCAGCAGAAAGTGCCATCGGGGATCTGTACGGATCCCAGATATATATATATATATATATATATATATATATATATATATATATATATATACATATATATATATATATATATATATATATATATATATATATACATATATATACATACATACATACATATATATATATATATATATATGTATATATGTATGGGTCCTATTTGTTTTGATGACAGTACAGTTCATCGAACCGTACTTTGTCGAAATTACTTTAGGGAAAGTGCATTTTATTGAAAATGCACTTTCGCTAAAGAAAACAAAACAAAACAAAAAAAAAAAAAACATGCCGTTTGCATGTACCATTAGTTGTACATCAATGTATACTGTTGATGTACAACTAAGGAAAGTCTTGTTGAGATCATAGTACAGTGGGGATAAGGGAATACTCCCTTTTCCCCACTGTAGTGTGATCTCAGAGTGAGAATAATAAAGTAGGAGGGGTGTGGGGGGTACAGGGGGGCTTGCCCTCCTGCATAATACTGTGTAGTGTGTTATTTTGTATTTTTTTAATTTATTTTGATTTGTTTATTCTGCGAAAGTGCATTTTCGATGGAATGCACTTTTGCTAAAGTGAGTTTGACAAAGTACGGTTTGATGAACCGTACTGTCGATAAAAGATCGTAGATCCATATATATATATATAGATAGATAGATACTGACATACACACACACACACACACACACACACACACATATATATATATATATATAGGTAGATATAGGTAGATATAGGTATAGGTATAGCATGTATGTCCCCTTTCCTTTGCACCTTCAGCTCTGAAGATAACAGCACACTTACAGACAGACACCTGTCTACCATGTAATTTGTTTTCCTTCGTGGAAACGTTGTTGGAAAGCATTTCATACTGTATGGTTTGCTTCAAGTTTTTGCATAAAACGTGTTACTCTGACATGGCCTTTTCCTCCTCCTTTCTTTTGGATTATTGACTCTTTTGGGAAGGGCAGAATGGCCATATTCTGGCTGTCTCACCTTTGTTTACAGTCTTAAGTTTCTTTACCATTTGGTTACATTCTGTCAGTGTCTATGGGTGTGGATGAGTTGCAGGCATCTATGGGTTGGGGTGGGCTGCAGGCATCTATGGGTGTGGATGAGTTGCAGGCATCTATGGGTTGGGGTGGGCTGCAGGCATCTATGGGTAGTGTTGAGCTGGGGGGATGGGGGAATATCACAGAAAGAACCAGTGTAATTGGAATATTTTGCTAATGGTCTGTAGAACTAGTGAGTACTGAGTGAGCTGGACAGCATAGGTAGCACCTGAGTAATTCGGTCAACCAATCAGTGAGTTACTCTGTGTTATATGCCACCTGAGTAATTCAGCCTAACCAATCAGTGAGTTACTCTGTGTTTTTATATATGATAACAGTAACAGCACTGTAAGTCTGGTTTTCATATTTTTATAGCACATTAAAGGATGGCACAACCAGGCAGTTCTTTTTTTCTCTTTCTTTTACCATCACTACTTCCTCTAACTCTTATTATGCCTTTTTGTAGGTCTTCCAGAATAAAAAAAACTCTTCTAGTTTTTCTTAATTTTCTGTGATTTGTGACCTCTTCTATGGTTAGATAAAGGTTTTGTTTATATTTTTGCATATGGCTGTATTGATTGTGGTCGTTTATGTGCATTACATCACAACTGACCTTGTGTTGCACTCAAAGGCACACTAGAGGGGTAAATTCAAGTAGCAGTTCAGGTACTGTAGGAACCAGCTTAAGGAGGGAGGAATGAACAACTAAGAGGCTGCTTATCTTCCTCAGGGAGAGGATTTCAGGAGATCCTGCTTTGGCAGGAACTTCTATTGGTGTTTGGGAGCTTGCTTGTTGAGATGTGTGTCGTTATACGAGAGCCTGTGCAAGCTTGTATCCTACAAACTTCCACTGCATACCTTGCAAGTTCTCCCCAGGAGAAGAAGAAAATATCCAATCAGTATTGCCCCTCAGTGCTATGGCAGTAGCCAGCCTGGGCAGCAGAATGAAGTGTCAGAGGGGCAGTAAGATGGTTGAATATTTGGGCAGGGAGGACCCAAAACAGTGTAAAACAAAATAAGAATTCATATCACCTTTTGGCAAAAAACATTATTGTGTGTGTGTGTGTGTGTGTGTGTGTGTGTGTGTGTGTGTGTGTGTGTGTGTGTGTGTGTGTGTGTGTGTGTGTTACTGTCTTGACAACCTGGCATGTGGAAGGACTGCTACCACATTTGCGTTGTTTCTTGTCCTTTTTACTATAGTTTTCAACAAGTCATTTCTGTTTATATTCCAGAAAACTCTGTTCTCAACTGTAATGCTGTTGGATAGATGAAAGAACACAGCAGATGATGTACTTTCCTTTCCTTTTTTATTTCATTATTAACCTGCTGATATTAATTTAACTGCTGCTATCTTGGCCTCAGTTCTAGCTGTAAAAAATAAGTGGACATCGGTTTCCACTGAAATGTGCATACACTTTGCATTGCAGATGTGAAGCTGTAAGACATTTCTTTATCCCAGATCTAAAGCACAGGTATCACTTTATCAGTCATGTGATGACCCACCACTGGACCAGTAATCAAGGAGTCCCAATCCCCAACACTGGCACCAGTGAGGGATGCACACTGAGAGGATGACAAGGTACGCACACACAGTATTTCCAGATACAGCTCTCTGCATCAAGTCATCAAGTCCATTTTCCCTTAAGAGCACATGGAGACCACAGTCAGTCTGGGGCTGGTTTCCCCCTCTTTCTCCTGATCCCCAGTAAGACTCCCCACTGGCATAGCTATAGAGTTGAAGTCTCAGCTGAGTGGCCAAGCCAAGACCTCCAGCACCATCTCTGCCCAACCAGTGCTTTGTGTCCTTGCCCATATAGCTGACACACACTTCCTTGATGTTTGATTTATAGATGCACAGATGCACATACACACACACACACACACACACACACACACACACACACACACACACACACACACACGCACACAAGGCTGGCACAGGTTTACTAGCTATGCTCTTTTCAGCCCAGACTATCGGTAGTTATTACTGCCACCAGCCAACTCTTTATCAGCTACTTTAAGGCCCTTAAGAAAGGGTGTTCATTCTTACTGTGTAATGTTACTATTAATACAAATGGTAGTTTATCCAACAGCAAGGCTGTTTGGAGTGGCCCACAGTGTCACCAAATAAATATGCAAGTACTCTCAGAACTTAAATATCTCTAGACAGATCAGTCACAATGTAACGCTTAAATATATTTATTAATAAATAATAAAATAACAAGACAATACTAAATTATATATATTTACAATGAGATCAGAGTTCAAAATCACAGGAAATATCTAAAACAACATTGTAGGACAGTCTCAAATAAATAAAGAAACATATCTAAATTAAGCTTTGCTATATTCTTTACTGTATCTAAGAGAAGAACTGTAGCCTAGTAACTTACTTACAGAGCAAGCAAGACAGATGTAGTGAATTGGTCTTCCAGCTGATGTTGTCAGGTCAAAGACAAATACAGAGTACTCAGTCTCTCTCAGGGTTGTCTTAAATTAATATCTCAAATATTACTGCTGGGATAGCTTGCAAAATGGCATCACTTCTTGTCATCTGACTCTATCCTAGGTAAAACCCCCATTGATGCAGCTGGTAGTGTTTAGCATCTACTTGTGAAAATCCATAGACAGGGCTTTTCGTAGATCTAAGGCAGATCCTGGAAGTCATAAAACAGTAAAATACTTCCACATCTCAAACCTAGTAATTATTCATTTTTCAACACAACACAGAGAGCTCCCTAGTAAGGATATCTTGTCTCTTGCTGTCATAAAGTAATGTAATTGTAGCTATTTTTATGACATTATCCTCTTGTGTTCTGGTTTCCTATGTTAAAATATATACATTTAAACAGTTACAATACTGCATGTACATTTCTGTTTTTTTCCAGTAGGATACGCTGTGGTTACATTTTTAAGCTCAGTACTTTACAAAGCCTTTTCAACACACACTTCTATACCAGCAGTTTGATATACACATAACATACAGTTCTAATACATTTGTAACACAAGCATATGAATTGTGTTGATCTTCACAAATGGTGTATAATTATTTACAAAATTTAAGATAGCTGGGCTGGCAGTATCTCCTTTTGTGATATTTTGGATAAGCAGTGTGAGTATAAACTTTGCCCCATAATTTTTTGGTTTATAGATTTCAAGCAGGTATTTGTCATGAGAGCACGGAGGGTGATTTGGGAGATAGTGATGAAGTACTGAGGGGATAGAAGGGCAGGTAGGGGGTTATATAGTATTTTATGTGTTAGAAGAAGTTGTGTATGAGGTACTTGATGTGGGAGCTCTAAACAGTTGAGAGCAAGTAGCACAGAGCAGTGATGAACTTTATGTGGCAGATTAGCCAATTTAGTTATCTTATTGTAGCATTGCTCCAGTTGTGATTTAAGAGAGATTTCGATATTAGTCAAGATAGGTGAACCATATTTGTTTGTTTTAACAGTATAGTTTGCATCCAAATATCTGTCAAAGTTTCCTGCATTTTTAAAAAGTGCAGATCCATCCACAAATATTCCATTGAGGTGTCCTAGCTGAAATGAAGTAGCACACCTTAGGAAAACAGGATGGAGTATACTGAGTTAGTTATTTCAGGAAGTAACATGCTGCGCGTTTCCCATAGATTTCTTCCCCGTGTGCTGCTTATCTAACTTGATTCTTTCTGTCTTAACAGAATCTGGCTGCAGCTGCACAAATATTAATGGATATAGGTGATTTCTGATTTACAGTAACTAACCATTTCAGATAAAGAGGTAAGGGGGATAGATTTGCCAAATGAAATAGCTCTCACTGGATACCCATCTGAGAACTTAATACCCTTCGGTTTAAGCTATTTGATAAGGGTCAAAAAATGTCTTCCTTTGTTGTATAAGAAAAGTCAAGTAGAGATGATTGAATTCATCACTGCCTCTTTATATTCACATTTTTTGGGGCCGTACCTTTTTAGTATCTTAGTATTTTTTGTATCCGCGGTGGTGCAGCGGTAGTGTTGTTGCCTCACAGCAAGAGGTTCTCCCATTCGATTCTTGGCTGGAGTGCGGGTAGTGCCTGTGTGGAGTCTGCATGTCCTCCCCGCGGTCGAGTGGCATTCCAAAAGACATGTGTGAATGGGTGTGCTTTTGTTGAAGGTTGGGCATCGAGCTGGCAACTCGGCACTGTAAAAACCTACTGCCAATCATTAGCGGACCGGAGTGGCGACCCCTAACTGGGAAAAGCCGAAAGACAAACAACAACCTTTTTAGTATCTTCTGCTTGTGGAGAAAGTTGTTACACCTAAGTATGAGTGCTTGGGTGTTGCTGTTAGGTTGGAATGGTTTTGGCATCGAAAACATATGAACTCTTTCAGTTCTGCCAGTCATATCAAAGTCAACACTAAAAGTAACTTTAAACTAACCAGTCAAAACAACAGCCATGCTGCTTTATTCAACTTCTCCATGTAGGTCACATATTAATAGCTTGTTGCATAGACAGAATTTCAGCGTTATCTAGCTTTTCCTCTGAGGAAAAAGGTTTCCTTTTTTAAAACATCAAGCCGTGGCTCTGAAATCATCAAGTCTGCAATTAGTTACAGTTGCTGCATTCTCCAGAATATGCACGTTATGTATAGTCTCAGACAGCATGAGTATAATATCAAAACACTGGAAATAAGAAGTTTTTTGGTAATTCAGTAGGGTGTTTTTTATGTATGTATTTTTTTTTTAGCAGAAACAGTCTCAGATTTAAATTTGTGTTGGTGCCATTTGTACTTAAAAACCTGTTGGTTTATGTGCCACGTCTGTTAATCACTTCAGTCTGTCTAACTGACACAGAAGTAGACTTGACTTCTCAGAGGCTCAGAGACTCATAAAAGCATTTACTTTGTATGCTGACATTTTCTTTGAAGATTGCTTCATAGCAACGCTCTTAGTTGCCATTTTTACAAAAAAATGCATTTTATTAAAGCCAAGGTCAAGAAAGCAAGTTAAATAAACTTTATGAAAGACTCCTAGTGGAAGCTGAAGAAAAGAGTCACCATCTTGCAGGCATGCGAGGAAGGTTCCGGTGAGCCAAGTGTTGATTGTGGGCCAATATTAAAATCAGTTGTTGGTAAAGAGATGCTGGTAAGTCATATAAAGATCATTTTCAACACCATATGTGGCAAACTCATTTACAAACGGGGACATTGTTAAGGACAACTCATTTACAAACGGGGACGTTGTTAAGGACAACTCATTTACAAACGAGGACATTGTTAAGGACAGTCATTTTTCTCATTACAAACTCTTACAGACAGGAACAGTAAAGCAACCCTTTGTAGCAATGTTATAGAAAGAAAGAAATTTACTTTGCTTGTCAAATGTGTAAGCTAAGTTAGCACAGGTGTCGCTTTTCTGGACTGACCTAAAAGTACTAACCTGGGCACTGGACTTGCTAAATGTTACATAGTTTGCAGGAAAGTATTGTGGGGCTGTCTTATGATACCTGTTTATGAATTAAATAAATAAAAGAAAAATTCATCTGAAATATGTCTTTACTGTTTTGTTGAAGAGATAGTCCTGCAGGTCCATTTACAGGTTTTACTTTCTTTAATTAAAAAAACAGAAGCCATGGTATGTATTTATATCAGGATACACCAGGTACATCAATGTGTCTCACACTACTTTTTTCATAGAGTCCAGATGGATTGTAATATGGTGACTTGTATGGTGCAATTCTCATGTGAATTCTTGTATCCTCATCCATTCTTCTTAACAGTTGCAAATAAGAATGTGTCACATGCCTGAACAAATAACCCACAACACCCGATCCCATGTGCAGCTGGGCAATCTGTCACACACCTAGAGATATGCAGGGACATTTCCTTTCTGAGAAACTAATTCAGTTTGACAACATGTCACATAACCTCAGAAAAACCTTTCATGCTTTGCATAAACACAGGTTGGTCGGTATAAAGGTAACGGAATAGCATTCATGACCAGGTGAGCTTCTGCCACAACAGATGTGTGTCTCAGAAATTTAAGTGGAATAAGGACATGATATGAGGCCTTCATAAAGTCAGGTGTACAGTTACATAAAATGTTTTATATAATACAATTCCAATATCACATAGTCCCACCACATCAGCGAACCAAACACATAAATACACAAAAACATACTCGGAGGCTCTAAATAAAAATCTACCTAAGCAACAGAGACCTCCAAAGCAGACATCCAAGCAAACGCTACCTCAAAACAAAACACACACAACACATAGCCCACAAAGTCAGTGCGCCAAGCAGCCACAGCCCTTAAGGCTGAATAACACACCTGATACTGTTGTAATAGGTGACTCTATTGTCAGACACACTGACGTCCCGCTCACCAGGCTGAATAAAGAGAAGGTCATGGTGAGCTGCCTGTTGGGTGCTAGGATCCGCCACATAACGCAGGTCACTCCAAAGCAAATACAAATATGACTCAGTCATTGTACATGCTGGTGTGAATGACCTGAGATGTACCTCCCTGGACTACATGAAAAGAGACATAGAGGAACTCTCTGATCATGTAGCCCAGGCTGGTATGACCCTGACCTTGAGCAGCATCTTATCCTCACCTAGAATGATGCCACAGTACAAAGACAAAATGATCGATTTTAACAATTGGCTAAAATTTTGGTGTCATTCAAAGGGGATCCAGTGTCTGTCAGCCTGGGATGACATGCTCGACAAGCCACGTTGCTTCTCTAGGGACGGCTTGCACCTGTCACCACTGGGCTTTCGGATATTGGCAAAGGCTCTTGCCACCCCCATAGTTCCTTTTTTAGGCAAGGCTCAAAAGTCAAACCGACCCCCATAGACAGCACAAGGAACAAGAAACCAAGGGTAATGCTGCTAAACGCCAGAAGTCTTAACCTCAAGATGCATGCACTTGAAGCTCTCCTCAGTATGGAGAACATCGATATCTGTGCAGTGACAGAAACCTGGTTCAAGGCTCCAGAGAGTACCCCAGCACTACCAGGCTATACCTCATATCATGCTTTTCGGCCCCAAAATCCAGACCGAACCACAAAAGGAGGGGGAGTTTCCATATTTATCAAGGATATCCACACCTCCAGGTTAGTGGCATTGCGCGAAGTATCGGAGACCATCCATGTGCAACTAACAGTGGGCAAGACTGCTTTTCAGTTTATAGCATCCTACAGACCACCCTCTCAAAGTCAGGAATCCCATTCGGCTTTCCTGAAAACATTGGAGAACATGAAGATCTCTCCGAACACCATTATATTGGGCGACTTCAACTACCCAAACATTGACTGGGAGCACTACTCAAGCCCCAGCACCTTAGCCCAAAGGTTCCTGGAAATTATAAACTCAAATGCTATGGAACAACTAGTCACCACTCCCACAAGAGGGGAAAACATACTAGACCTGATCATTACCAACATGGGGACTCTATGCTCCACACCAGAAGTATATCCCTCATTGGTAAGATCAGACCATAAATTAATTTCACTGGATGTCCACATCCCGACCCCACCCCCAGCCCAGAAAACCACAGTGAAAAACTTCTCAAAAGCGAACTTCTCACTTCTCAAAACTGAAGTGGAATCCTTCAAGGCCCCAGGGCCAGTGGAAACTACGGCCCAAACTGCAGAATCCTATATAAACGCATTCTACGGACATCTCCAGGAATGCATGGATCATGCTATCCCAAACAAAACCAAGACCCAATCATCCAAAGGCAGGCGTCCAGTCTGGTGGACCCCTGCCATAAATAAACTGTACAACAGAAGGAGGAAGCTACAACATGACAGAGCAAAATCCCTAATAGGGAAGGCATCTCTGATCAGTACTAGCAAAAAATTACGATCCCTCATAAAATCCTCCAAGGCCAGCTTCGAGAGAAAAATTGCACAGGACACCAAAGACAATCATAAGGCTTTTTTTCAGATATGTTAGAAACCTGGCATGCAACTCCCAGACTTGTTCTGAGTTGATTCTAAATGACAAAAAATACACTGAACCCACAGACATCGCCAATATCCTGGCAGACAGGTTCAGTGCAAACTTCTCCCCCCCTCAAAAGAGCAAGTATCTATCCCAGCAGAGGGCTGCCTCCCAAACATCTCTGATGCTCAGGTGAAGGCTGCCCTCTCCAAAGCAAAAAATACTGCTTCCATGGGACCAGATGGCGTCCCAGGTTGCGTCCTACATGAACTCCAAGGGGAACTAATCCCTCAAATAAAACAGCTATACAATCTCAGCCTCACTACAGGATATGTGCCCACAGAATGGCGTACAGCAACAGTGGTCCCACTCCACAAAGGTGGAGCCTCTACGGACCCTGGAAACTATCGCCCCATAAGCCTGACTAGCTTAGTCTGCAAGGCTATGGAGAGGATCATCATGGAGCTCATAAACAAAGACATTGGGGACCTACAGACACTAGATCCTACCCAGTTCGGCATTGTGAAGGGCAGATCCTGCCTTTTGAACCTGGTTGACTTCTTCGAAACAAGTCACCAAAGCCATAGATGAAGGGAAGGTAGTCCACACAGCCTATCTGGACCTTGCAAAGGCATTTGACACAATACCCCACTCGGGCATCATAGATAAGCTATCCAGCTTAAATATAAACCCCTATGTCACAAGATAGGTCGCAAACTGGCTCAAAGACAGAACCCACAAAGTGAGAGTTGCTGGAGCCATGTCAGACTCGAAACCGGTCACAAGTGGCATCCCGCAGGGTTCTGTCCTGGGACCACTCTTGTTCGGTATATACTTTTCCGAGGCAAGGCAACGTGGAGGAGGACTATGGCCCACCAAGTTCGCAGACGACTGCAAACTGGGCGCCATAATCAACTCTCCAGCTGACACAAACATCCTTCAAAAAGGTCTCACAGAGACAGATAACTGGTGCCAGCACCATGGTTTAAAGCTAAATGCCAAAAAATGTATAGTCATACCCTTTGGCAAAAACAATGTGCCCACAAATTACCACATAGGCGGAAACCCATTAAGTACAGAGAAAGTTATTAGGGACCTGGGGACCCAAGTTGATAGCAATCTCTCCTTTGAAAACCACATTGCTAAAGTGGTTAGAAAGACCTTCTACATAGCCCACCTCATCACGAAGGGTTTCACATCTAGATCAAGAGAGGTAATCGTGCCCCTTTATTCATCCCTCATCAGGCCCATCATAGAATACAATGCCCCTTTTGGGATGTACCGTACCCGACATCTGCAGCAATTAGAAAGACCCCAAAAGTATCTCAACAAGAGGATCAAGGGTCTCAAACAGATGCCATATGCTGCTCGGTTAAAAAAAACTCCAGCTCTCCTCAGTTGCATACCGCCTACTTCGAGGCGATCTATGCCCGACATACAAAGCTATGTCAAATCCAGAATTAATGGACATGCTCCACCTCAGTAAATCTAAATCCCTTAGAGCCACACGCTTGAGGGACTTGAACCTCAGTACAGAAATAAATAGAACTTGCTGGAGGGACAGGTTCATAACCTAGAGGCTCCCTTTGCTCTGGAATAGAATTCCATTTCATGTGAGGCAGAGCACCTCACTGAATCTCTTCAAGAAGAACCTCGATAGGTGGATGGGGGATCGTAGGTTTGTCCCAGGGATTACTCCCATGTCACTATTAGACAGAGGCACAGTAAACTAAACTTTAAAAAGGGCACAGTATATTCAAATCAAGGGGTGGCATAAGCCATACAGAATCGGGCTAGGCTTATAATTGCCTCAGGGAAGATAGCCTAGTATGAACCTATGAACCTATGAACTATAGCAGGTCTAGCTACTTGGTGGTATGAACACTGGTTCTAGAGGATGGTGGCTACTTGGTGGTGTGGACACTGGTTCTAGAGGATGGTGGCCATTTGGCGGTATGAACACTGGTTCTAGAGGATGATGGCTACTTGGTGGTGTGAACAGTGGTGCTAGAGGATGATGGCTACTTGGCGATGTGATCACTGGTTCTAGAGGATGGTGGCTACTTGGCGGTGTGAACAATGGTTCTAGAGGGTGATAGCTACTTGGCGGTGTGAATACTGGTTCTAGACGATGGTGGTCACCATTACCCCGGTGTACAAAGTATTTTTGACAATATATTGTGAATAAAAATAATTCAGTACATGCTAATTAAAACAAATTCCGAAGCACATTCATTTATGCATAGAATTTTGTATAACTTGCATTAACTTCTAATATCCCCAGCTCCTTGAAAGGTATCTAATATGCCTTTTACTCTGATGTTTCTTATTTTCATCACAAAAAAGGGACCACTGTCAGTGTACAGGGAAATTATTAGGGGATATGAACAAAACCCTAAAATAATGGCTACAAGTATTTTAATTTATTATTATGTTTAATAACTTAATAAATGTCAGCAGTATTTAATTCTCAGTCTTACTCTCAGTTGTCACTGAATTTCTGGTTGTCATCCTAATCTCCTAGGCAATTATCGCTTTTCTCTTATGAATCATCTTATATGCTAACATCCTTAGTCTGGAAGCTTGACTTCATATTTTGAATTTTTTAACCGCTAAAGGAACATTTTCCATTAGGCTAAACAGTTATTTTCAACCACTGATACTTGTAGTAACCATGCCTTGTGGTAGTATATTTAGAGCAAGCTAAGAACAAGCTATCAATAAGCTAACAACAGACTATTAACAAGCTAACAACATGCTATCAACAAGCTAACAACAAGCTAACAGCAGACTATCAACAAGCTAACAACAGGCTATCAACACACTAACAAGCTAACAATGTATTTATTTATTTTTAACAACAGACTATCAACAAGCTATCAATAAATAAAATGCAAGTCCATTCACTAGCAACAGGCTATAAACAAGCTAACAACAGACTATCAACAAGCTAACAACAGACTATCAACAAGCTAACCACAAGAGGAGTGGTTTCTGGCCCAGAAAATGTAGTTTATTGGCCGTTTGGGTAGTTTTTCCATCTCTTTCAACTTTCTGGTTTAAATGCCTGCGTTTGTGCTTTTTCTGCCTTTCCTGTAACTAGTCTAGTCCAGATACAGATTTGCTGTATTCATGACTGTATGTAAGCTTCTGAGCTGCCCAAGCCTTTCTGTGTCAGAGGGAAGCCTTCTAGCTTATCAGTGGGAGTGGTAAGCACTACGTAGCCTGTCTACCACAAGAGGAGTGGTTTCTGGCCCAGAAATTGTAGTTTATTGGCTGTTTGGGCAGTTTTACCAGCACTAAGCATTCTACAAGGAAACAGCTCCAGTACTTATTATTAATGCCCACCCCTCCAGGCATGTCTAAAGGCCAGTTCCCTGTGCTTTCTCCTATTAACCTGGTGAACTTGGGCATCCTGAGGCAATGTAGCAACTGCATCATGTACACTGACAACCCTCTCCCCTTACCTGACAACACTCAGACTTGTGAGAGATGCACTTGTATATCCAAATTGGAGGCCACGCAGTCTCCATCCAAGACTGGAAGAGGAGAAGGTCAACACTTGCACCACATACATAGGCCTCCAGAACATACACCAGCACTGCCTTCATATAAAAACACAAACCACACACCCATCTTCACGGAGGCTCTCAATAAAAATCTACCCAAACAGCAGAGACCTCCAAGGCATAAATGCACTCGACCACAACAACATAACATTAATCACAAGACAAATACCTCTCCTAAACAGTGTGCCACTCAACCAAAGCCTCTAAGCCAAAACAGCATGCCCAACACACTAGTCATAGGTGACTCGATAGTGAGGCACACTGATGTCCCACTCACTAGGTTGAATAAGGAGAAAGTAACAGTCAGCTGCCTATCAGGTTCCAGGATCAACAACAGGTACAAATATGACTCTATCATTGTACATGTGGGTGTGAATGACCTTTGACATACCTCCCTGGACTACATGAAAAGAGACATGGAGGAGCTCTTGGATTATGTAGCCCAGGTTGGTATGACCCTAGCCCTGAGCAGCATCCTACCATCACCCAGAATGATACCATTGTACAAGCAGAACATGATTGATTTCAACAACTGGCTAAGTTTCTGGTGTCACTCTAAGGGGATCCAGTATCTGTCTGCCTGGGATGACATGATTGACAGACCTCGATGCTTTTCCAGAGATGGCCTGCATCTGTCAACCCTGGGCTTCTGGATACTGGCCAAGGCTCTTGCCACCCCTATAGTGCCTGTTTTTAGGCGGTGTTTCAAAGACCAAATTACCACTGTAACAGCTACAAACAAGTGCAATCAGAGGGTCATGCGGCTCAACGCTGGAAGTCTAAATCTCAAAATGCACTCGATCGAAGCACTTCTTAAAATGGAGAATGTGATGACAATACCCTGGCCCAGCAATCAAGGAGCCTCAATCCTCACCACTAACACCAGGGAGGTCTTCTCATAGAAGAGAGGAAATGATATCTAATACACACAGTAAAGTACAATTTCCCTTAAGTGCACACAGAGATCACAGTCAGTCTGGGGCTGGTTGATCCCTTGCTCAACCAGGTTGCCAATAAGACTCCCCACTGGCACATCTATAGGGTCCAGGTCTCAGCCTAGCTGGGCAAGCTAAAACCTCCAGTACCCTCTCTGTCCAACCAGTGCTTTGTGTCCCTGCCAAGTAGCTGACACACCACACACACACTTTGAGATAAGTATTTATACAACTTCACAGACACTCATGGGAAAGGATGACACAGATTTTCCAGCTGTGCCCCTTTACCCAGAACATATGGTAGTAATCCCTGCCACCACCCAGCTAATAATATCAGCTACTAAAAGGCCCTTAAAAGGGTGTCCAATTATTACTGTGAAATATTATTATCCAATGGTAATGTGACTATTCAGTCTAGGCTTATTGGAAGGGCTTAGACAGTAAACTCTATAAATATACAATGTACTCTAAAGCATACTTTATCTCTACATAAACCAGCCACATGTAGAAGGTTTAAAAATATTTAATAATAATTAATTAAAACACAAGACAAAACTACTACACCACAGAGATATTTAAGAGTTCAGAGATCACACAGAAACTTAAAATAAAAAAGAAGGACAGGTCTGATTTCAAAGAAAAATGCCTAATTAATCTTTACTAGCTTTAACTATTCCTGCAAGAAATCACAGTGCTAAAACTTACATGTGAGCTTAGGCAAAGTGCTGAGTTAGATATCCAAGATCAAAATGCTCGTGGTCTCTTGTGACAAATAGTATTTAAATATTATTAACAAACATGCCTCCTGGGTCCCTCCCAAATTACATCATGTTGACACTTAGGTTTTCCCAGGCAAACAAACTGCATTATTTAGCAATCTAACACCTGCTCAGAAACTTACAACAATATAAGTCATTTCACATGTATATTCTAACAGAAACCAGAGCAGTAAAGCACATTCCACATCTAAATTCTGGTCATAAACTTTAGCCTTAAAACAGTGGGCATGAAACCTTCATCCAGATGCACTGGAGCTGAATTCTAACATGAAAGGGTCACAACATGCTTCACGAGGCCAGTAGAGTGCAATACTGTCACATATTTTGCAGTTCAACATTTCACAATATTCTTTTAAACTCAAGAAAATATGCCTGTATTTTGCATTTATTTATAAATGCCAGAATTATATATCAAATTCTATTTGACTAGGCTGTGTTAGGTTACACTTTACCTTATAATGAAGACAAATACAGTTCTTTTTCTCTTTCAGTGGTATTTATTAACTTTAGTACATACTTGTGGGAGCCTCATGGAAAACACCAGGGAGACTCCCAGAACAAAGGAATGCAGAAGCTTATATACTGTTAATATTGATGACAGTACAAAAATATAAAATGAACCAATTAGATCATTATACAAAACAATTAGCCAATTAGTAATTTACCCATAGGCATAAAGCAGTTCACACCATTATATCTCTAGGTAGAGAAAGAAAATCGGATATACTTCCATATAAGGCACATTTCCTGTTTTCAAGCAGACACTTGCTTCTCAGTATTTTTCCACTATTCACAGTTCATTCAAAGTTCATAGTACACCGTACATCTCAATACATGCAAACTGTCACATACTCAATTCCCTTAAACACATTATATGATTATTATAATTTTGGGGTGGGGCCGATTGTGTTTCCTGCCAGTTTTGTCTATTTTGATTTCCTGCCCCTTGGCGTCCACCTCTTCCTTTTCCTCATCCTCGTCCTCTACCTCGCTGACCAGGCAGCTGGCCAAAAGTATTACACATTTGAATTTGTGCTTTTACTACCTTTTCCTGGAAATCCTTCTTTTCCTTAGCTAAGTGGTCAGATAGGTATTGTACCTGCTGGACTAACTCATGTAATCCTAAACTAGACCAGTTTAAACACATTTTCTTTAACTTATCCCTCACCTGAGGGTGTAACCCATCTACAAAAGCAGCCGACAATCCGCTCTGTGCTGGTCCGTCAGTGGGCTCTGGGTACCCAGAATAAGCCTGAAAGGCTTCAGTAAGCTGATTTAGATATTTGTCTACAGGCTCATCCTCTTTCTGTATGACTGATTTAATTTTTGACCAGTTAGGGGTAGGCGGGACTATTATGGTGATAGCATCGACAATATGTTGCCTGACCACCTCAAACCCATTCTCTCCTTGTGTATTGTGCTTTGGTATTGGGTTAAGGACATTAGCATGGTCCCAAATTCGTTTCATTAAGTCCGCTGGGACGGCGTATTGAAGAACTGCTATAACCTCTTCTATAATAGGGTTTTGTAGACAAATATGTCCTGTCAGTACATGCTGGACCTTTGCTGGGTTTGTACGGATGGGTGGGAGTGATGTAATAATTGCCTGAAAGTCAACTGCTGACCATGCACTAGGCACTACTACAGTTGCTGGTTCTTCCGCACTCCTAGCATGAGCTGGGTTAGGAACTTCTCTCAAGGGAAACATTCTGTCATCGTCTGATGACTCAGAATCTGAATCAAGGTTAAACTTATCAGGGCCAAAATAGCCATCGTCCTCATCTATTATGGCAGGAAACTGGCCAAAATGTTTCCGCCGATGTAAATGGGGCCTCCCTTTTTTTCATGTAATGGGGCTTGGATCTAAAATACATTTGGGCCTTTGTCTCCTTTTATTCCTGACTACGAGTCATTATATATGGTTTCTTTTGCTTAGTTTTCTCCTCGGCGCCTGATTCACTAGACTTTCCACTCTCTGGATGGTCTCTGCTCCCAGTGCTAACTTGCCCACCTCCTGGCTGACTACCATTCCCAGTCGTGGAGTCTGCAATTCTTACCTGAACCGGTGGGGGCTGATACTGTGGTGGAGCAGTGGGGGGGAGTGGGGAAAACCAGGAGTTATCATCCTCAGATGATTCAAGTATCTGTAGTTCACATAATCCCTTTACTGGATACAACCCTTTAAAGGGCGGTTCCTTTAGTCGCTTACCATCTGCTACATCTAAATTACTCACAGTGTGTTGTAGTTCTTTTAATTGCTCTTTTTAATTTTTGCTGATTATCTTTGAGACTACTAATTACTGAATCCTTTTCCCTTTCTTTTGCCTCTGACATCCAGTTATTGAAAGCTGCCCAGCATAACCCTGGTATTTTTCTTCCCTTTTTTCTTAATTTCCCCTGCAAATTAAAACTACCATTTTCTGGGAAGGTGAGATTACCATCATTTTTAGTAAGGGCAATCCACTGATTTAAAAACATGCAACTGTCCCAGGACACATGAAAAAACATATAACCAGCTGGTGTACCTCTCTCTGGCTCTTTTATTGTTCCCACACTCGCTCCCATTGTCACGCAGAAAGCTATACTGTATTTTACAGGTTTAGTTAAGACGTCATATAAACGTCGTTTTTCCCCACTTTCGTATCTCCTTTCACATTTATGTCACCAGTTTTTCATTTTAACCCACACTCATACTGCACAATCAATAGCAGAAGAGAAATGCATGCCACTTAACTTAAAACGAATGAGAGAAATTATGTTATTTCTGCATAGTTAATAATACCAAATCTTTAAGGCAGACAGATGCAGAAAATGAAAGAAACACTGCAGAAACAGAAAAATCTGTTGTGGGCCCTTTTATTAGCAGTATTTCATTCAATTCCTGACTGCTGCAGCTTGTTCTCAATTCAAATCCGAGTCACGGCACCAATTGTTAAGTCACACTTTACCTTTTAATGAAGACAAATACAGTTCTTTTTCTCTTTCAATGGTATTTAACTTTAGTACACACATGTGGGAGCCTCATGGAAAACACCAGGGAGACTCCCAGAACAAACGAATGCACAAGCTTATATACTGTTAATATTGCTGACAGTACAAAAATATAAAATGAACCAATTAAATAATTATACAAAACAATTAGCCAATCAGTAATTTACAAGTAGGCATAAAGCAGTTCACATCATTATATCTCTAGGCAGAGAAAGAAAATCCGATATACTTCCATATAAGCCACATTTCCTGTTTTCAAGCAGACACTTGCTTCTCAGTATTTTTCCACTATTCACAGTTCATTTAAAGTTCATAGTACACCGTACATCTCAGTACATGCAAACTTTCACATACTCAATTCCATTAAACACATGCTTTGGCTGTTCATATTCTACAGCTGGCAGCCTTCACCCATCTCTCCCCAATTGTCACAGAGAACATTGACATTTGTGCTGTAACAGAGACCTGGTTCAAGGCAGCCGAAAGCACTCCTGCACTACCAGGCTATAACTCATTCCACACCTTTCAGGCCCAGAACTTGGACCAAAGTTCCAAAGGCGGTGGTGTTTCCATATTCATAAAGGATGTGCACACCTCCAGACTGGTAGCCCAACATAATGCATCAGAGATACTTCAGGTGCAGCTAACCTTGGGTAAGACAGTGATTCAGGTCATAGCCTGCAATAGGTCCCCAACCATGATGCAAGACTTGCACTCCAAGTTCCTAAGCACCCTGGAGAATATTAGGGTCCAACCTAACACTCTCATATGGGATGACTTCAACTACCTATCCATTAACTGGGAAAACTACTCATGCATCAATACACTTGCCCAACGTTTCCTTCTTCTTTTTCTTTCAGCTGTTCCCATTAGGGGTCACTACAGTGGATCATCTGCTTTCCTTTCTTTCTGTGCTATGCATCTTGCTCTGTCACACCAACTACCTGCATGTCATCTCTCACCACATCCATAAACCTTATCTTAGGCCTTCCTCTTTTCCTCTTACCTGGCAGCTTCATCCTTAGCATCCTTTTCCCAATATATCCAGCATCTCTCCTCAGAACAAACATTTCCTCAAATTCATTAATTCCAATGCTCTGGACCAGCTCATTCTTAACCCCACTAGAGGTAGCGACATCCTTGACCTGGTCATTAATAACATGGTTGACCATTGCTTTACACCAATCATCAACTCCTCCCTGGTTAGATCCGACCACAAACTAATCACCTTGGAAATCCACCCCCCCCCCGCAAAGGTAACCACCATGAAAAACATCTCCAAAGATAACTTTGGGCTCCTAAAACAGAGGTGGCTAACTTCACAGCACCCATGCAAATGGAGAATTGTTGCATGAATGTCGAATCATACACCAATGCACTGTATGAACACGTACACAAATACATGGATCTTGCCATACCCAATAGAACCAAGACGCTCTCCTCCAAAAAAAGGAAGCCAATCTGGTGGTCTGCTGCCATAAATAAACTCTACAACAGAAGGAGAAAACTGATGCAGAATAAGGTGAAGTCCCAAGACCGGAAAAACTCCCTTATCAGCCTCAACAAAAAGTTGAGATCCCTCATCAAATCCTCTAAAGCTAGCTATTAAAGCAGAATTGCAGCAGATAGTAAAGAAAACCACAAGTCCTTCTATAGTTACGTAAAGAATCTCCATGGCAATGCCCAAATATGCTCTGAGCTACTGTGCAATGGTACCTGCTATACATAGCCATCAGATATTGCCAATATACTGTCCGACAGATTCAGTGCCAACTGAATCTGTCGGACAGATTCAGTGCCAACTTTACACCCCCCCCCAAGGACCAATCACAATACCAGTAGATTGCCAGGCACCCAGTATTACTGCTGCACAGGTTAAAACAACACTGTCCAAGGCCAAGAATACAGCTTCTATGGGACCTGACAAAATCCCTGACTGTGTTCTATATGAACTACAGAATGAACTGGGACCTCACCTGTGTGCTCTGGTCAATCACAGCCTCACCTCAGGCTTTGTGCCTACCAAATGGTGCACTGCTACAGTCATCCCTCTCCACAAAGGAAGAGTGACTACAGACCCTGGGAACTATGGCTCCATTAGCCTGACGAGTCTGATATGCAAAGCTATGGAACACATCATCATGGACCTAATAAACAAGGATATAGGGAATCTCCAAACTCTGGACCCCACACAGTTTGGTTTTGTGAAGGCTAGATCATGCCTGCTCAACTTGGTTGACTTCTTTGAGTCAGTCACCAGAGCTGTGGATGATGGCAAGGTGGTTCATACAGCCTAGCTTGATCTGGCCAAGGCCTTTGATACCATTCCCCACTCAGGAATCCTAGAAAAACTCACTAAGCTAGGCATCGAACCCTATATCACTAGGTGGGTTGCAAACTGGCTCACAGATAGAGCACACAGTATGACAGTAGCTGACTCCAAGTAAGACTGCTGACCAGTCACAAGTGGAGCCCACAGGGTTTGGTCCTGGGTCCTGTCCTGTTTGGTATCTACTTCTCTGAAGTCCAGGCCAACACAAAGGGACTCTGGCTGACAAAGTTCGCAGATGATTGCAAGTTGGGAGCTATTATTAACTCCCCAAGTGATGCTGACATCCTACAGAAAGGCCTCACTGAGACCAGCGATTGGTGTCAGAACCATGGCCTTAAGCTCAATGCCAAAAAATGTGTCATCGATGCCTTTGAGAAAAACCCAGTTCCCATGAATTACCACATCGATGGTAGTGTACTGAACACAGAAGGTGTTAAAAGATATCTGTGAACATAGATTGACACCAACCTCTCTTTTGACCACCACATTGCCACTGTGGTCAGAAAGTCCTTCTATGTGGCACATCTCATTTCTAAGGGTTTTGCATCCAGGAAGAAAGAGGTCATTGTCTCCCTCTACTCTTCCCTCATTAGTCCAGTCATCGAGTACAATGCCCCATTTGGCATGCACGTCACTAGACACCTGCAACAACTGGACAACAAAAGTACCTCACAAAGAGGATCCTAGGCCTTAAACACTTGTCCTATATGGACAGACTCAAAAAATCTCCAACTATTCTCTGTCTCATATCGTCTACTTAGAGGCAATCTCTGCTTGACTTACAAAGCCATGTCTGAACCAGCTCTGTTAGAAATGCTACATCTAAAGAAATCCCAATCCCACTGCACCACATGCTCTAGAGACCTCAACTTCATTACCACAATCAACAGAACATGCTAGAGGGACAGGTTCATAACCTAGAGACTGCCCATGCTATGGAACAGACTTCTCATAAATGTCAAACAGAGCACCTTACTGGTCGTCTTCAAGAGAAATCCTGATGAGTGGATGGGAAATAGAAGATTCACACTGGGGATCACTCCAGTGGCTTTACTCGACAGAGGCACTGGGAACTAAGGTCAGGTGGCACAATGCCAGGGTAATTCTATGAGCTAGGCTTGTAAAGGCTCCAGGGCCATTAGCCTAGTACACACCTATGAACCTATATCAACAAGCTAACAACAAGCTATCAACAGGCTATTAACAAACTATCAACAAGTTATCAACAAGAGATTTGACTGTTTTCACTGACTAACAGTTTTCTGCAACCTTTTGCATTTTCTGGAATCCTAGGACCACAAGTGATCACTATGAAATGTCTGTAGAGACACAGGTGGTTATTATTCTAGCATTAATGTAATATCAGTACAAGTTATTTGCAGTGCAATATGCTGACATGATACAGACTAATATTTGTCAAGATATTTATTTAGGAAGTTATGGTGATATGATGAGCAAATTAGGTACGTTGTGCAAAAGGTGTACCTCATGCCACTGTTATCCAGTCAAATGAAGGAAAAACTTTCCTTGGAAAATGAACTGCTCTCAAGATGGTGGACACAGTTGAAACTAAAACTGTCTAATGCACCCACATAGCTATAGCTTATCTTGGAGTACCTCCAGCTACAGGATTTGTAGGTGCCTGATTACAGACATGGTTTTGTGCTACTGTGAGTAAAATAATGTGATAAACCAACCACCCATTTACCTGAAAGTAAGGTAAGACTGCACCACTGGAAAGTAGTACTCTATAGTCCAGGTGACATATCGCTGGAAAGTAGTGATCTGTAGTCCAGGTGACAAACCACTGGAAAGTAGTGATCTACAGTCCAGATGACATGTCACTGGAAAGTAATGATCGATAGTCCAGGCGACACATCACTGGAAAATAGTGATCTGTAGTCCAAGCGACATGTCACTTGAAAGTAGTGATCGATAGTCCAGGCGACACATCACTGGAAAATAGTGATCTGTAGTTCAAGCGACATGTCACTGGAAAGTAGTGATCTGTAGTTTAAATGACATGTCACTGGAAAGTAGTGATCTGTAGTCCAAGTGACACATCACTGGAAGAGTAGTGATCTGTAGTCCAGGTGACACATCGGTGGAAGAATAGTGATCTATAGCCCAGGCGACACATCGCTGGAAGAGTAGTGATCTGTAGTCCAGGCGACACACCGCTGGAAGAGTAGTGATCTATAGTCCAGGCGACACACCACTGGAAGAGTAGTGATCTATAGTCCAGGCGACACATCGCTGGAGGAGTAGTGATCTGTAGTCCAGGGGATGAATCGCTGGAAGTGTAGTGATCTATAGTCCAGGTGACACATCGCTGGAAGTGTAGTGATCTACAGTCCAGGCGACACACTGGAAGAGTAGTGATCTGTAGTCCAGGCGACACATCACTGGAAGAGTAGTGATCTGTAGTCCAGGCGACACATCGCTGGAAGAGTAGTGATCTGTAGTCCAGGCGACACATCGCTGGAAGAGTAGTGATCTGTAGTCTAGGTGACACATCGCTGGAAGAGTAGTGATCTGTAGTCCAGGGGATGAATCGCTGGAAGTGTAGTGATCTATAGTCCAGGCAACACATTGATGGAAGTGTAGTGATCTATAGTCGAGGCGAGACATCGCTGGAAGAGTAGTGATCTACAGTCCAGGCGACACATCACTGGAAGAGTAGTGATCTGTAGTCCAGGCGACACATCGCTGGAAAAGAAATGATCTGTAGTCCAGGCGACAAACTGCTGGAAGAGAAATTATCTGTAGTCCAGGCGACATATCACTGGAAGAGTAGTGATCTATAGTCCAGGTGATACATCGCTGGAAGAGTAGTGACCTGAAGTCCAGGCGACACATCACTGGAAGAGAAATGATCTGTAGTCCAGGCGACAGATACATTTCTCTTTCTTGAATTAAAGATTCCCCATTTCACAGAATGCAGTCATCTTAATGCCTAGCTAATTTATGCTTTTTGTTTATTTATTTGACAACTAGGCAAGTAAAATGACCATGTAACCTTCTCTAAGAAATGCCTAGGCCAAAGACTTAGAGGATATATAGAATGTGAAAAAAGTGCACACAGACAAAATCAAATTACAGAGAAATATGCACATTTATAAGTAGAATAAACAAGGTGCAGGCATAGAAATGAATGGCTGTAAACTAATACAAGTGATGTAAAACAGAGCGTGCAAAATCAGCTCACATTTTCAATCAATAAGAAAATTAGACTAGAACCAGGCTGAAAAAATGTGAGAGGAGAGATTAAATAAAATTGCAAGTGCGATCTTAGGTAAGTGGTGGAAATTAAATACAATGGTCTTAGAAATGTAGTAAGCAAATGGGGGGGGTCCAACCTGTGTACTCTGTTGTCTGTTTGAAGTATGGAAGGTGTCACATGTTAGAAAAAGTGAAAAGCTAGATAAGAATGAAGACAAAAGTAAAGTAAAGTAGGGAAGAGCAAATGGAAGTAACATAATCAGGATTTGACCTGCGGAATGTAAGGCTAATCTTTGCACGTAAGGAGATGGGAATGGGAATGAAAAAGTAGAGGCGCAAACTGTTTATAGAAAAGAGAGCGGCAGACGGATAGCGAAATGTATTCCGTATGTATTCATTATGAAGTAGCTGAAAATTAACATAAAGAGTAAAGAGGGGTTCAGTCAGGTTGACATCATCAGTAGGTCCTGACTATGCGGCTTATAACTCAGTGGGAGGGGCTTGCATTCACTTGCTTTTTTACACAGCCAGTCGTATCTCAGTTGCTCAACTGCTCTGCGCTGCAGTCGTTCATGTGTTAACACATTCTCTGTATGAAACAAGGATGGTAATCCATCCAAGGAATAAACACTATTTTTGAAAACTACTTTTGGTTGCTTTAGTCCTCCAGAAGGGGGGGCCTTGTCTACCTAGATAAACACCCCAGCTTGACATCGGTTTGGGCACTTATATTAATTTAGATTTTTATTGTCCATGCAGAAATGATTTCTTGCTGCTTGAGTTGAAATATTATAGCAATAACCCACGCCTGGGTATGGGTAATGCTGGATTTACCCACGGTTGGCGTGGTTTGGTTACGAGGGTGAAGCCTGACTGGCCAAACAAAACCAACCGTGGGTAAATCCAGCATTACCCACACCCAGAAGTAGGTTATTGCTATTATACAATGACATTATTTAAGAAAAAAAAAATTACTTTTCTTAAATAATGGCATTGTATAATGCCTATTTGCTGCCCTTCCACAGCTGTCTGGTATTCTGCGGCAGTTCTGATGTACTGCGCATGCGTATGCCTACACAGTACATCAGAGCTGTGGGCAAAAGCAATAGAGAAAGCAAGATCTCCGTTGCTTTTTACAAACTGTTTCGCTATTTTAAATGGGTTTAACATAGCGAGACAGTTTTAAAAAAAGCAACAGAGAATCTCCGTTGCTTTTTTTAAAGCTGTCTCGCTATGTTAAACTCGTTTAACATAGCGAGACAGTGTTGCTGTAAGAGTTATAGTAATGGAAAAAGTCTGGGTGACCAGACCTTTTTCCATTACTATAACTCGGATTTACAACGTGCACGCTGACCAATCAGTGTGCACGTTTTTGAATATTAAGGGGGGGGTCATTGTTTAATTGGTATTTTTTTACAGTCTCCAGACTTGCAACCTCTCTGAAAAAAGGCAGTTAATGTTTTATTACTGTATCACTGCAAGGTCTTTCTCCAAGTGCATAATCATGACTCATGTGTTCACCGGAGTTGCTGCCAAGTGTGTACCTCCAAAACACCCCCTCCCACCCCGAGACAGAAGTAAGTAAGAATTGCCTTATCAGTCCTTCCCCATTTTGGCTCCTCTACTGTTCAGGCCAATAGATGTACTTGGTTGGAGTTGCCCATGGTCAGGGCTTTATACCTGGCTGGAGTGGCCCATGATCAGGGCTTCATCCCTGTATGCTCTGTAGCTGTATTGAGTCTTGAAATGTACAAGCTCATCTCTTCAAATAAAATAATACTGTTTCAGTTTTCTGCATAAGGAGTGTCAGTTAATCATTGCAACATCGTCAGCAGTGATAACAGACATCGATTGTCATTGCAGCCCTGGGATTGTTTTAGGACTGGGACATCTTCTGGAGTCACAGCAAATTGAACTCCTCAGTCCCACTCACAGGCCCTGAAAGTACTGTCAGCGGAAGAAAAAGGCATCCCCACTCACAGGCCCTGAAAGTACTGTCATCGGAAGAAAAAGGCATCCCCACTCACAGGCCCTGAAAGTACTGTCAGCGGAAGAAAAAAGCATCCCCACTCACAGGCCCTGAAAGTACTGTCAGCTGAAGAAAAAAGCATCCCCCTCACAGGCCCTGAAAGTACTGTCAGCGGAAGAAAAAGGCATCCCCACTCACAGGCCCTGAAAGTACTGTCATCGGAAGAAAAAGGCATCCCCACTCACAGGCCCTGAAAGTACTGTCAGCGGAAGAAAAAAGCATCCCCACTCACAGGCCCTGAAAGTACTGTCAGCTGAAGAAAAAAGCATCCCCCTCACAGGCCCTGAAAGTACTGTCAGCGGAAGAAAAAAGCATCCCCCTCACAGGCCCTGAAAGTACTGTCAGCGGAAGAAAAAAGCATCCCCCTCACAGGCCCTGAAACTACTGTCAGCGGAAGAAAAAAGCATCCCCACTCACAGGCCCTGAAAGTACTGTCAGCGGAAGAAAAAGGCATCCCCACTCACAGGCCCTGAAAGTACTGTCATCGGAAGAAAAAGGCATCCCCACTCACAGGCCCTGAAAGTACTGTCAGCGGAAGAAAAAAGCATCCCCACTCACAGGCCCTGAAAGTACTGTCAGCTGAAGAAAAAAGCATCCCCCTCACAGGCCCTGAAAGTACTGTCAGCGGAAGAAAAAAGCATCCCCCTCACAGGCCCTGAAAGTACTGTCAGCGGAAGAAAAAAGCATCCCCCTCACAGGCCCTGAAAGTACTGTCAGCGGAAGAAAAAAGCATCCCCCTCACAGGCCCTGAAAGTACTGTCAGCGGAAGAAAAAAGCATCCCCACTCACAGGCCCTGAAAGTACTGTCAGCGGAAGAAAAAAGCATCCCCACTCACAGGCCCTGAAAGTACTGTCAGCTGAAGAAAAAAGCATTTGTCAACTAAAACACCAGACTGCTTTCTGGGTACATCTTATATCCCCTTCCACCTTCAGTAACCAACTATGAAATTACCACACGGGGACAGAAGTGTTTCTTATTTTCTATAGATGTTGTGAAAGGATTGTTTTCTGCAGAACAGCTCTTTTATCTCTTTGTCATATCCTGCTCAGAAAAGTAACGTTCCAATACATTAATGCAAGGAACTGTTCTGCTGCCTTGCTATTAAACAGGTAATCATTTTAAAATACGTTAATGTTCTGTATACCTATTTTTTGTTTTTTGAGGTGTCTGATGTTACTGTTTTTTTCTTTTGTTTGACATTTAGCTCAAGTCTCTGGTTGCTTACAGAGTCAGTTTTAGCAGCTGTTTACACTGAAAGTAGTCAAATGTCTGCTGATTTGAGGTGAAGGCACTATGGTAGGTCTTGGAGACTATTAAGTAAGTTGTTGTCACTACACCTTGAAGAACCCCCGAATCAGTGGTTCAGTCAGGTTGACATCATCAGTAGGTCCTGACTATGCGGCTTATAACTCAGTGGGAGGGGCTTGCATTCACTTGCTTTTTTACACAGCCAGTCGTATCTCAGTTGCTCAACTGCTCTGCGCTGCAGTCGTTCATATGTTGACACATTCTCTGTATGACACAAGGATGGTAATCCATCCAAGGAATAAGCACTATTTTTGAAAACTACTTTTGGTTGCTTTATTCCTCCAGAAGGGGTGCCTTGTCTACCTAGATGAACACCCCAGCTTGACATCAGTTTGGGTACTTATATTAATTTAGATTTTTATTGTCCATGCAGAAATGATTTCTTGCTGCTTGAGTTGAAATATTATAGCAATAACCCACGCCTGGGTGTGGGTAATGCTGGATTTACCCACGGTTGGCGTGGTTTGGTCACGAGGGTGAAGCCCGAGTGGCCAAACAAAGCCAACCGTGGGTAAATCCAACATTACCCACACCCAGAAGTGGGTTATTGCTATTATACAATGACATTATTTAAGAAAAAAAAAATTACTTTTCTTAAATAATGGCATTGTATAATGCCTCCTTGCTGCCCTTCCGCAGCTGTCTGGTATTCTGCGGCAGTTCTGATGTACTGCGCATGCCTACGCCTACACAGTACATCAGAGCTGTGGGCAAAAGCAACGGAGAAATCAAGATCTCCGTTGCTTTTTACAAACTGTTTTGCTATTTTAAATGGGTTTAACATAGTGAGACAGCTTTTAAAAAAGCAACAGAGAATCTCTGTTGCTTTTTTTAAAGCTGTCTCGCTATGTTAAACTCGTTTAACATAGCGAGACAGTGTTGCTGTAAGAGTTATAGTAATGGAAAAAGTCTGGGTGACCAGACCTTTTTCCATTACTATAACTCGGATTTACAACGTGCACGCTGACCAATCAGTGTGCACGTTTTTGAATATTAAGGGGGGGGTCATTGTTTAATTGGTATTTTTTTACAGTCTCCAGGCTTGCAACCTCTCTGAAAAAAGGCAGTTAATGTTTTATTACTGTATCACTGCAAGGTCTTTCTCCAAGTGCATAATCATGACTCATGTGTTCACCGGAGTTGCTGCCAAGTGTGTACCTCCAAAACACCCCCTCCCACCCCGAGACAGAAGTAAGTAAGAATTGCCTTATCAGTCCTTCCCCATTTTGGCTCCTCTACTGTTCAGGCCAATAGATGTACTTGGTTGGAGTTGCCCATGGTCAGGGCTTTATACCTGGCTGGAGTGGCCCATGATCAGGGCTTCATCCCTGTATGCTCTGTAGCTGTATTGAGTCTTGAAATGTACAAGCTCATCTCTTCAAATAAAATAATACTGTTTCAGTTTTCTGCATAAGGAGTGTCAGTTAATCATTGCAACATCGTCAGCAGTGATAACAGACATCGATTGTCATTGCAGCCCTGGGATTGTTTTAGGACTGGGACATTTTCTGGAGTCACAGCAAATTGAACTCCTCAGTCCCCCTCACAGGCCCTGAAAGTACTGTCAGCGGAAGAAAAAAGCATCCCCACTCACAGGCCCTGAAAGTACTGTCAGCGGAAGAAAAAAGCATCCCCACTCACAGGCCCTGAAAGTACTGTCAGCGGAAGAAAAAAGCATCCCCACTCACAGGCCCTGAAAGTACTGTCAGCGGAAGAAAAAAAGCATCCCCCTCACAGGCCCTGAAAGTACTGTCAGCTGAAGGAAAAAGCATCCCCACTCACAGGCCCTGAAAGTACTGTCAGCTGAAGAAAAAAGCATCCCCACTCACAGGCCCTGAAAGTACTGTCAGCGGAAGAAAAAAGCATCCCCACTCACAGGCCCTGAAAGTACTGTCAGCGGAAGAAAAAAGCATCCCCACTCACAGGCCCTGAAAGTACTGTCAGCGGAAGAAAAAAGCATCCCCCTCACAGGCCCTGAAAGTACTGTCAGCGGAAGAAAAAAGCATCCCCACTCACAGGCCCTGAAAGTACTGTCAGCGGAAGAAAAAAGCATCCCCACTCACAGGCCCTGAAAGTACTGTCAGCAGAAGAAAAAAGCATTTGTTAACTAAAACACCAGACTGCTTTCTGGGTACATCTTATATCCCCTTCCACCTTCAGTAACCAACTATGAAATTACCACACGGGGACAGAAGTGTTTCTTATTTTCTACATATGTTGTGAAAGGATTGTTTTCTGCAGAACAGCTCTTTTATCTCTTTGTCATACCCTGCTCAGAAAAGTAATGTTCCAATACACTAATGCAAGGAACTGTTCTGCTGCCTTGCTATTAAACAGGTAATCATTTTAAAATACGTTAATGTTCTGTATACCTATTTTTTTGTTTTTTTGAGGTGTCTGATGTTACTGTTTTTTCTTTTGTTTGACATTTAGCTCAAGTCTCTGGTTGCTTACAGAGTCAGTTTTAGCAGCTGTTTACACTGAAAGTAGTCAAATGTCTGCTGATTTGAGGTGAAGGCACTATTGTAGGCCTTGGAGACTATTAAGTAAGTTGTTGTCACTACACCATGAAGAACCCCCGAATCAACCAGCCCAACCCCATGATACACATGCTTTCCTACATAGCTTACCTCTGAACTGTAGAGATTTCCACAGAATGTCTAGATTTTTACCTCATATTTTTGGTCAATTTGTGATAAAAATGTGGTTCTCTGGCAAATGCAAATCATTAAAGACTGAAGTCAGAAAATAATGGCAGATATTTGCGTTTCAGACTTCACACACTTCCGAAAATTCATACCAAAGTAAAACCTATTATTCTATCAACTTTCAAAGTTTGTAAGAGCAATATTTAAAAATTGTCCGTATGTTGGGATGTTGCCCCCGTTATTCATGTCTGAACAGATTTTTTTTGCTCCGAGAGGTTGCGAGGTATGATGTGCAATCATTTGTATTAGTTTAGTTAGTAACACTTCTACAGCTTCTGTTTTGCCTCGCCATTTAGCAAAATTAAATAAATAAATGCCTGTTTAATTTTACACAGAACTACACAAACCTACTAGATGCACTTTTAAGTTAGTGCTGATATAAGAACCTTGTATTGAAGTGTTTTTACCTCTCGGAACTATCTAGGTTGTCTTTTGAAAAAGATGCAAAGTTTTTTTTTTTTTTTTTTGTAAAAGTAAGATAGTGTATTTATTTATTTGTATTTGGTACTCGGGTAGAACACTGATCTCCATAGACCTTTTTCAGATTCAGCCAGAGAGCAGTGTCTGCTTTCCAAAGACAGGCAGTTGCTAATGGCAGAAGGCAGTATGTGAGACATAATGAAATGATTGCTATGTTTTCACTAACAAAGAATATGACTGCTATACTAAGCTGATGACAAGGGATGTCTTTCTTTCTTTTTGGTTGCAGTGAGACCAAGCATATTCAAAATGGATGTAACTTTTATTAAGTGCTACTAGGTTCATACAGGGTGAGAGGCGGACTAGTTTGGTGTAGTGGCCAAGCACCTGATTCCAAAGCACAGCTATATCAGTTTGCTATCTGCAGGCCCATCTGTGTGGCAGTTGGTACAGGAGGTTAGGGCTATGAGCACTTAACAAGCTAGTTCTTGTAGTGTAAGGCTTGATTTCCATAACTTTCATTTGATTACTGTGTGTCCTTGAGCAAGTCACTTAACCAGATAATGCTTGGGGGGAGGGGGCAACTGAGAATTTAGGCTAGGTCCTTAATAGTTCCCAGGAATCCAAACCTAGTAACTACATGACAACTAAACGTCTCTGAAAACTGCCTTCCCTTTACACAAAACGATAAGTTGGCAGCATTTTTGTGCGCCACTTTGAATGTAAAATAATGCAACTCAGAAGAGGACATTTTTTTAAGATATTTATTAAGTTATCACTTATGACATAGGCAGTCATGCATTTATATAAATGAAATGAAACCATAGTGGCGTAGTCTTAGTTGCAAGCATTTTACATCACAGACTGTATTGACATAATTTTTGTTGCAAACACTGGACGTCACTTAGAATCTGCCCAATCACTGTCAGTCAAACATTACATAGCTCATTCAAATCCAGCCTTCTTTTAAACTTCATTCCTCCCTTGTGTGCATTGTTCCCACAATTCCCATTTTTCCTATGTAGTTTGCTCCTACCCTTTTCTAAAGATCCCAGTTCCAGTTGTTTTATCTTTGATATTATATCAACTACTTCTAGTTTAGTTGGCTTAGACTCTGATTTCCATTTTCTAGTAATCGCTTTTTTGTCTAGGCAATTCTGAGTGTGTATCATAGCTCAGAAAAATCATTTCCCTAGTTACAACAACTTGCTTACCCAGTATGACTGATAGAGCAGTCTGCAGGGAATTTTTAAAGTCTGCCAACTCATTACTCTCAGAAAATATGTTCCCAATTACCTCTTTCTTCCCCATCACACCTCCAGCATTTGCTGTCTACCAGAGGAAAAGTTCTCTGGAGTCTACTTGGGGTATAAAATATCTATGTAAACATTTCCAAGCAGAAAGCCTAAATCTTCTAGATTGTGTTGCATATTTGGGAGACAAACATATATCCTCCATTGTTTCCTTCTGAATTGTTTATCCAGTATCTCTTCCCAAGGTTTTCTAACCTTCTCTGACTGATTCTTACAGTTGTTATGCAGTGTTAATTATTCCTTTTTTAATGGTAGCATCTGTTCTAGATTCTACTAAAAGCTCTGCCAGTGCTGGGCTTTCATTTAGGAACCCTCTATTTCTTTCTCTTTGCCTATACTCTGATATCAGTCCTTGATAGGGAAAGTAATCTCTAACCTGCAGTCCAAATAAATTCTTGGCATCTTCCCATTCTATTACCTTTCCCTCTGTAGTAATTTGCTCCCAATACCTTGGTTCCTTTGCCAGTTTTATGTAATAAATTCCAGCCCCCTCTTGCCTGTTGTCTGTATCCCTGACCGCAGTCGTCCCTATCGACAGAGTCTCCTTTCTGCATTCCTGTGTTGGCTTAGCTCTAGAATACTTTCTGCTATTTTATGGATATAATATTTTGTATGATTGTTATTATTCTTCTTAAAGGTCTGCATCCAAATTCCCAGTCTCTCGTTGTTTCTTGTGCTTCCCTCGTGCTTCATCATCATCTCTTTCCACTTTCAATTATATGTTTCTGCTTGTGGTATGTACAGGAGCCTTAAATGTGTAGCTCTGAAATACCCTTCAAATCGGGAAACCCCAATCCGTCCTGTTCTCTTGGAAGAATCAGCTTATCCCACTTGACTCTTGCCATCTTCCCCTCCCAGATAAAATTCTTCAGCTCTTTATTAATTGCTACCCACAACTTCTCCTCTGGTTGATAAATGTTTGTCTGACTTGTGTATAAGACTAAAGGGACTAAAAACATTTTAACTGCTTATAGCTTATTATCCATAATCATGTAACAAAGCTTCCAATTTCTCAGTTTTTGTATTATCTTTTGTTTAGTCTCTTCCCACATATCCTTAGCTGCCACACCAGAATAATTTTTAATCCATACTCCTAAAGACTTCATTTTATCACATCCCCATAAATATGGATATTGCTGAACCAATTTCTGTGTGGGTGCATACTTTACCACTATTGCATTTGTTTTACCTTCATTAATTTTGTATCCCAAAAAGATATGAAATGGTCTCAAAATGTTCTATAACACTGTAATGTTATTTACTGGTTTTATCAGGTATAAAATAATATAATTTACAAATAGAGCTAGCTTTTCTTGACTACCATACCAATTATATCCTTGAATTTCTGAGTCCATTATGTTCTTTGCTAGGGGTTCTGAATGCAATGCATAACAAAGAGAAAGAGGATATGAGGACACCCCTGCCTGGTTCCTCTGCTCAAGCAGAAATTAGCAGAGGAGACCCCACCCACTTTAATTTTCACCTCCAGTCCTTTATATATCCTCCCACCCAACCTTATAATTTTATCAGGGAATGCAAGTGCTTCCATTGCCCTATTCATGAACAACCAGCTTACTCTGTCAAACGCTTTCTCTGCATCAAGATCCACTACCAACAATGACATTTTCTTACATTCTGCTTCCCTCTGGATCATCAATGTTCTGTTAATGTCAAATGTTTGCCCCCCTCCACAAAACCATATTGATCCAGCTCTATCAGTTTTGGCACTGCCTTTGCATTTTTTAGCCATTATAGACAGAAACACTTTATTACCATGGTTTAGTTTAAAATTGGCCTGTATGAAGCTGGATCTCTACACTCTTTAGGTATTACAGCTACTATCGCTTTCTTCCAGGATGTTGGTACTTCTCCTCCTCTTAAAATACCGTTAATCAAAACCTTCCAGAGCTTTATAGCAATAACCCACTCCTGGGTGTGGGTAATGCTGGATTTACCCACGGTTGGCGTGGTTTCGCCCTCGGGACCAAACAAAGCCAACCGTGGGTAAATACAGCATTACCCACACCCAGAAGTGGGTTATTGCTATTATACCATGACATTATTTAAGAAAAGAAACTATTACTTTTCTTAAATAATGGCATAGTATAATGCCTGTTTACTGCCCTTCCGCAGATGTCTGGCATCCGCGGCAGTTCTGATGCCGCAGTACATCAGAGCTGTGGCAAAAGCAACGGAGAAAGCAAGATCTCAGTTGCTTTTTTTTACTGTTAAGCTATGTTAAATGGGTTTAACATAGCGAGACAGTTTTAAAATAAGCAACGGAGATGTCCGTTGCTTATTTTAAAACTGTCTCGCCATGTTAAACCCATTTAACATAGCGAAACAGTAAAAAGCAACAGAGATCTTGCTTTCTCCGTTGCTTTTTTTAAAACCTGTTCGCTATGTTAAATGGGTTTAGCATAGCGAGACAGCTTTAAAATAAGCAACGGAGATCTCCGTTGCTTATTTTAAAGCTGTCTCGCTATGTTAAACCCATTTAACATAGCGAGACAGTGTTTTAAAAGTAGAGTTATACTAATGGAAAAAAGTTCGGGCGACCGGACCTTTTTCCATTAGTATAACTCGATTTACAATGTGCACGCTGGCCAATCAGCGTGCACGTTTTGGGGGGGTCATGGTATAATATCAGTTTTTTCCCTCCTAGCTTCCAAACTTCCACAGGAATACCATCTATTACTGGGGACTTTCCTGTAGACTGGTTATACATAGCCATTTTTATCTCATCTCTTCATATCCTGTTAGTAATTGAGCCTTCTCTACCTCTAACTTTGGCATATTTAATTTTGCCATAAACATTTCCTTTTGTACCTTTTCTTGATTTCCATATTTCACTGCTTTATACAGACTTTCGTACAATTTCTGAAATATTTGTAACACTTCTACAAGATCTCTTGTTATCTTCTTTGTTATAGGCTCCCTAAGCTTGGTGACAGCCCTTTGTACTTTCTGTTCCCTGGGTCGTTGTGCTAAAAGTTTTTGCCCTCTAGAATTATTATTAAAAAAAAAAGTTGGTTAACCGCAGTCTTTTTAAACTGATGCATATTATTAAGATAATCTCCCATTTTCTGCCCAACGTTCTGCAGTTGCTCCTCCTCTTGTTCTGTGAGATTCCCTCTGTTCTGCAATACTTAATCATGTGTCAGTTCCTCTAAATAATTCTTGTTACTTCTTAACCATTTCTTCATATTTCTCTACCATACTAAAATTAAGCCAGTTACCTGAGATGGGAATAGAACCCACAGCCTCCTGATCTTGCAGCACCAAAGGTGAATGCGCTAACTGTTGGGCTGCTGACACCACTGTCTAAGAATCAGCTGGCTATCCAGCATGTAACATAGTGGTTACTGTGTAATTCCATAAGTTTAACAGTGCCAACGTGTGATTTTTGTATCAAATGCTTTAGCCAGATCAAGTTAGGCAGTATACATAGTTTTGCCCTCATCCATTGCCTTGGTGACCTCTTCAAAGAATTCCACCTGGTTGGGTGAGCATGATCCACCTTTGATAAAGCCAGAATTGGTTGGATCCAGTGTCTGAAGGTTTCTTATATCATTATTAATCATATCCATGATAATTCTTACCATGGCTTGGCATATGAGATTAGTCATACTTATGGGTCAGTAGTTTCCAGGGTCCATTGATAGACCACACATGTGCAGAAGGGTGACCACTGCAGTTCTCCATTCATGTGGCACAAAGCCTGTGTGGAGGATATAGTTAAATAGGGACTGCAGAGCAGATTGTTTGACTTTCATTATTGAATGTAGAGGGTCTGGGAGTCGAGTTCAATCCAATACATTTTGGTTACAGGAAGCAAGTCATTAACAGTTTGGAGCTGAAATCCTGCATGACAGTTCAGAGCGTTAATCCTGTCCGCCGACTGTTATCAGTCACATATGACCAGCTTTAACATCTCAGGTAGAACATGTGGTCTGTCACTACAGTTTTGTCATTTTTTTACTAAAAAGTATAAATGCAAAGGCAATAAACCAAAAGGAGAACAATATGTTTTAAACAAATAGTGTGTGAGATGGCCACAAATAAACAAAAAACAAAAAGAGAGATGTCATTGCAAAGGCAAACTGACACTGTTAACATAGACATACAAAAAAGCAGTCAGTGACAGTATTCACAGTGCAAATTACCGAAGAGATAATTACCACAGTAAACATTCTTTCTTTGAAGCACTCTACATCTTCAAGCATTATGGAAGAAAGGCAGAAACCTTAACTGTGAAATGAAATCATATAAGAGCCACTATCAGCCAATTTTGGGGTGTAACAAACTGGAAACTAGTAATAATACTAATAATTTCTTAGAGAAGAACAGAGATATTAGCACAACAGAAATGATTAATTCACAACGAACAAACTGTTTTTAGACTGCGTGCAGTCATACAAGAGTGCTACAAAAATACATAATACATTTTTTGTTAAAATTATGAAATGAAGAAAAACTGACAGGAAATTATGTGCGTTCCCAAACAGGGTACACAATTGAGCTAAGATGTTATTAGTTGCATGTAAGGACTAATAACAATTCCATTGTATCCTCATTTGTATTATAGATAGACCATTTTCTTTTGTCTAAATTGTAGCCAGACAGAAAGAAAGGACAGAGTTAAGGTCGAAGGCCAGAGCTGTGCTCTTGGTAAAACATGTGCTTCTTAAAAGTAGTATGTTATCTATTCCTGAATTTGCATTGCTGTATGACTTTTTTCACCAACTGAGTAGCAGGCATTGGCAGGGAAATATGAATGTTTCCACTGTGAATGCACAAAGTTCAACCTGTCAAGGATGGGAAGCTGTGAACTGCATCCTGCCCTAACAAAGTCTGCCAAAAAACACGGTTACTAAAATCCCCCAGCACCCTCAAATTTATATATACTAATTTCACAGTCATACCAACTCAAAGAAGGGAGAAATTACCCCCCCAAAAAGACATAGCACACAATTTGCCAACAGTTATTTCCTACAGAGGAGCTTCGATCCTTGGTGAGTTGAACTTCAGGCAAATTATGCTCACAAATTCCATATTCGTCCACTTGTGGATTATCCATTGTGAATGGTCTGGCAGTCTGTGGCCTGCTAAGTTAATCGAGCTGTTGCAACTAGCCTTTACTACCCATATTTTCTGTGAATCCCAAGCAGCAAGACCCCATGGATACTCCATTCTCTTTCAGTTACGAGCATTGTAATATACTACCCTGACTGCCTTCCCTTTGTTCCTTTAAGTTGTTTTCAATTCTCCACAAAAAATATGTAGAATGTAAAGATTTTTATGGAGGCTATCAGTAAGTAAGCTCCTAGTTAAAGCAAACATGCTGCATAAAACAGTAAAAGACATAGTTTGTATATATTGTGGAGAAGACAGCGAGTTCAGATCATGTGTTCTTGATCCCCACTTTCTCCCCTAGTGTCTTCTGCCTTACTTCACCCCTAGTGTCTTCTGCCTTACTTCACCCCTAGTGTCTTCTGCCTTACTTCACCCCTAGTGTCTTCTGCCTTACTTCACCCCTAGTGTCATCTGCCTTACTTCACCCCATAGTGTCGTCTGCCGTACTTCACCCCTAGTGTCTTCTGCCGTACTTCACCCCTAATGTCTTCTGCCGTACTTCACCCCTAGTGTCTTCTGCCTTACTTCACCCTGCTGTCTGCATGGCAATATGAGCAGTCTTTCATCGTACGCTGTGCTAGCCTAGTGCACTTATCAGAATAACGTTTCCAGAACTGTGCACAGTATCGCAGGTGTAACTTTATAGTACAGTTGAAATAGTTTCTGTCATTATACAACATAGCCTTTATCACAGCTTATGCACGCAATGTTGAATTTAATATCGTGCTTTGAACTTTGGATGTATCCAGCGTTTTATTGCCATTAGAGGATCACGCTTATGGTGTTTGGTTTATATTTACATATTTTTGCGTGAATCCTCGTCTCTACCAAGTGCTGCACTGCATTGGGATTGTGAATTTAATAAATGGTTGAATTTAATAGGACATTTAATCTCAGATATGTTATGGATCACCTTCCACTAGATTTTATTTTATTCTCAGATTTACACCCCCCCCCCACTCAACCACCATAAAAGCCACATGTACACTTATTACATTTAGTCCTTGCTGCCCTCCGTCAGCTTCAGAACTCGATCAATGTCTTGTGGAAGGCAAAACAGTTAATCCTGTTCACCACTGACCTAGTAACATCGAATGTATTTAATGGGAGGAGGGGCAGTACTGAATGAATGGAGGAAGAATTAGTATTGCATCTGAGTAGAAAATGCATGTGTGGTTTACGGAGCTGGTCAAAGAGGTAACCATGAAGCAATTAGAATCACTGTTGTAGCCCCAGTCATTAACATCAGTAGAGAAATTATTTGGAGAACCACTTGTAAGCCAGCATAGGGCAACACAGAAAAGGAAGTTAGAGACATTTTAACTTAAGGGAAGCATGCTTAGTGCATAACTGAGTGAGTGATTCAGTTTAAAAAATCCAGTGTTGTACAGAGAGCTGTGCAGAGCAGAATGGATCCATTTAATAATACATGCAAAATAGTTAAAATTATTCATGCTTGTAAACAAACCCTAAACTGTCTGTATACGGGACCCCACAAAACAGTAGAAAATCAAATAGATCTACCAGAAGCAGTCCAAACAGAGCATCATATATCCAGAGAAATTGAATGACTGTCCATTTCCTTGTTCTGTAAGACAGGAGATGGTAGGATAGAGTTTTGTAACTAGGAACCACAGTACAAACACTCACTACTTGCTCCCTCAGTAAATGCTGCTGCCATGAGACAAAAGCCTTATGTGAGGTTAAGAGTTCAGAGGGCAAATGTTTTGGCATACTGCTTCAAATGGCTTGTTTAAATAAAGCACAGTGATGCTTATGAGAAAGGGTCATTTAGAAATGTCAAGAGGTGGGCTTCTGACATAGGAATGGTGAGCACCCTATAGGAGTGTTCTACCCACTTTATTAGGAAATATAAATCACTCTGAGATGAAATAACCCCACAGTGTACATTATTTAGTTTGAGATTTCACTTCCTTTTTGACATTTCACCTGTCGTTGTACCTGTAGCATTGTAATAAACATAAGGTGCATACAAGAGGCCTAACCCAGCCACGATGGCAAGAGTTAAATAAATACATATTTCTGGAGATTTCTTATGGTGGTTTAGTCAACCAGGATGTTTTTGAGATGTTGGAAAACAGTGAAAAGTAGAGTCCATAGCTCAAGAAGAAAGAAATATTCAGCAGACTACACACACACACACACACACACACACACACACACACACACACACACACACACACACACACACACACACACACACACACACACACCCTACAGTTCTGAGGGAAAAATGCTCTCCTCTGTAACATTATGAAATCAGCAGCCATGATGCTTAAACATTTCTTTGTTTTTATTGCTTATTAACCACAACTGGGCCCAGATTCATCATCTTCTTCCATGCCTTTGTTGTATATTTACTTTGCTGAAAACTATGTCTTAAAACCGGACTGGTTTGATGTAATGGTTGAATACCTCATTCCTAAGCACAGAAACGTGAGTTTGACGTCTGCAGGCCCATTTGTCAGGCAGCTGGTATAGAGAGCTAAGGTTATGAGCCATTAGCAAGCTAGTTCTTGTGGTATAAAGTTTAATTCCACAACCTTCATTTGCTTACTGGGTGTCCTTGAGCAAATAACATAACCAGACAATGCTTGGGTCAGCTGGGGAGTTTGGGTTGGGCTCCTTAATGGTCCACTCGAGTGCAAGCGTACTAACTACTTGCACACTAAATGTGTCTGAAAACTATTTCCCATTTACAGAAAAAGCTAAGTTGGTAACATTTTTTGCATTACTTTGAATGTAAAAGAATGCAGCTTGAAAGTGTACATTGAACTCGGTGGCTGCTTTTGCAACTGTGACAAAGCACTCTTTATGAATGAGGTCATAGCAGAGGTTAGTAAGGTAATCTCGGAGGGTTTAACTACATTAAGGTGAGCAAGGATGAAGCTTCCTCCACTGGTATGTGGAAAGCTTTGCCTCCCCTTTAATACAAAATTCAGATTTTGCTTAATATTACTTTATTTCCAAATTCCTCTAGAGTTTGTATTCTTGACATTCATAATTGTAATGTGGAACCATGCAGGTTTGTTTTGTCATGTAAACTAGTTGTAATATGATCCTTGGCAGCTCAGATCATTTGTCATTCATTATTGAATGTAGAGGGTCTGCAGCGGAAAGCTCAGTAAATTTGAGTGTCTCCTATTTTATTTTGCATCGTAGTTATTAGCTGAAAGAGATAACGTGCATATGAAAGTATAATCTGATTTGTGATGCAAGGCAAATAATAAACCCGAGTATCTTTGTATTGTGTAGCTTTACAGGAATTATGCAACGATTTAATTACTATTTTTATGTTAAAGTGCATTCACTTGCAAAGAAATTAGCAGGAGACTAAGTCCAGGTGCTTGGAATGTTTACATTTTTACTGATGTGGACAGAGTTTTATTCCCTTTTCGACCTAAATTAAACTTACTATGGTAACACTATCCTTGTGGAAACTATTAATGTTACAAAAGAACATTGTAAATAATTTTATGCAGTAAATAAGTATGTTATACGGGCAGATGTGGAACTTAGGAAAGAAATCCTTATTGTCACGGTATTTTAACAGCAGAGTAAAGGATGATAACTGAATGCGTAACAAACTGAACAACATTTTTAAGAGCTTAGCACTCATCCGCGGTAACAATAATGCAGGAAGGAGCAGGGTCTGGGGAGCTTTAAGAACATTTTGGATGCTGGCATTTTGCCCACTGAGTTAGGGCGCCTGCTGACTAGCTCATTAGGGGGTCATTTTGTGGTGTCATTTGTTATGGAATTATATTTTATAATTTTTTTATACTTAAAGGAGCACATCTGTCTTATTACAAAATGAAAAAGAAAAGCGCAATAAATGTACACCAGCTGTATTTTAATTTTATTTACTAAAGTACAATGTTTATGGCACAAGTTGTACAGTTTTACTTCAGGGAAAGACATCTGAAAGATTTGTAATTTGTTCCTGTACCAGGCAATGGGAACCCAATAAAAGTCGAGTCTTAAAGTGTAATATGTGTGTATCTTCTGTGATGGAAGCAGGTGGGCATGGTAAGCTAGTCCTGAGATCAGTCTGTCTATTTTATTAGCTATTTGACTGAAACTGCATTTGCCATTTCTGGTGGCAGTGCATGGGATCTGGCAGACAATATAACATGGTTGGTTACTGTGATGATTTTTCCAAGCTGAAGCCGTGGATTGTAATACAGTCTGTTTCTGTATGTGTGTGCTGCTATAAAGCAAACTTTAACATTGCACACTGTTACCAGAATGTAAAAAAATTAATATAGAATGATGTTAAACATTCATCAGAGTATGGCTTCTCTCACACGTTTTAAATATATATATATATATATATATATATATATATATATATATATATATATATATATATATCTTCTTCTTTCGGCTGCTCCCGTTAGGGGTCGCCACAGAAGATCATCTGTTTCCATTTCTTCCTGTCCTCTGCATCTTGCTCTGTCACACCAACCACCTGCATGTTCTCTCACCGCATCCATAAACCTTATCTTAGGCCTTCCTCTTTTCCTTTTACCTGGCAGCTTCATCCTTCATCCTTAGGGTCTTTCCCAATATACTCTGCATTATGCACACACACACACACACACACACACTATATATATATATATATATATATATATATATATATATGTATGTATATATATATATATATATATATATATATATATATATATATATACTTTAAATACTGTTTTGGACCTCCTTTGAGTGACTACTTAAATACTTCAGCAGTTAATTCACAGAAATCCATGAGATAAACACCGCATTATCTATGGGGACTGCGGTAACTAACTGTATTTGTGATTTCTAACCTTAGACATGTAGCACTTTAGTGATGTTAGCAAGCTTTTTTTAATTGTAGTAAAACCAACAGATTAAATGTTCATCTTGATTGGTAGTAATACTGCAATGTGGTATTCTTCTTAAAGTGTTTCATTTTTGGATCACATTTAAGTTCCACAGTGCTTTTCATAGTAATGTTTTCTTATTCTGTCTGTGCAGATGTGTGTCTTTACATCAAATGTGTTGAATATCAATGCCACAAGATCGACAGTCAAAATGTTAAAACCAAAGCAATCCAAGAATTTTTTTTTGTAGGGGAGACACCCCATGTGGGAGGATATGTCCCCCGTACCATTTGGTAATTATATATATTAGCTCCGAGACCACAATACAGCCAGTTCCTTAATCCCCCTGTACTGTGATGTCTTACAGCTGGCTTACTGTTCACTATGGTAGTGCAGCATTTTTGATTTTGACTGTCTGTGTTATATCCCTCGACATTCAAAACGTTCATTGTAAAGATGAATCTATCTGTGGTGCACCACAGGTTTCTTACTGTATGCCATGATGCTTGTCTACAGTTCATCATTTTAGAAAATGAAATGTATTATTCAGGTAACAATTTACTACAACTGCACTGTAATTATGCCCTTAGAAGAGGCCTGCGCATTAGTGAACGAGAACATAGTTATGGAACATTGCCACTGTTTGCAGATGCTTTCTTTGCAGCAGTGCAACTTGCCAGTAAGTTTACCATAGCTACTATTTAGATGGAGAGCATAGGATGTTTACACACTTTTAGCCATGTCTGTTTGGCACATGGTTTAGAGAAAACAAGCATGGATAAAATTCTGTAGCAAATGTTACCAGCTTTGAAACATTTATTGTTTGGGAGCAAATGATGAAATTCAGATCTATTGCAGTGGTCATGATAGTACTTTCAGAAATTTGTTTCCCATTACAAAGCTTATTATTAATTTTATTATTATTATTTAAAAGGTTGGTATTTTCAGTATCTGTGTCTTCGGTTTTCTGTTTCCTACATACATATTTTCCGTCTTCTTTCAAATGCTCATCAATCTGAAATGTTTAATGTTGATTGTACACTTCAGTGCCCCTTTGTGTATGATGAGTTTCAGCTTAGCGAACTCCAGAAAAGAGTCCAGTCGTATGTAATCTTAAATCAACAAAATAGAACTTCAAATGAGTTGAGACTCTATTGATGCAAGAGGTAAGATGCTATTAAAATAACAATAAATTGCCTTTTTTTTGTATTCATAAACTTTCTTTCAGTTTCATCTTATATATTTGTTTTATTGGAGGAAAAACAAAACTCTCCACATTTTCTCACTCTCTCTTTCATTTATTTATCCTTTGTTGACTGCGTTAGTCTCACTAGGAGAGTAGCCGCTTTTCAGGGGAGACCCGAGGTGCTATTTAAGCTACAAGCTGAAACGGAGATGGCATCAGGAAACGTCCCCTGCTCTTTGGACATGTCCATAGGTCCATAGGTATATATTAGGCTAATGACCACCAGGGACTTTATAAGCCTAGTCATGCAACCCAGTTCAGTTTTGTCCCTGTGTATCATGGGTGTTTTTTAGAAGGGGGTATGTTAGGAAGTTTGTGGAAGTTATGTCGGGAGAGGTATGTTAGTTTGGTCATTGGTGCCCTTGAATCTTTTACATTCATCTGAGCTACCACCAACTCAGGCAGATGGAGGTTCAATATAACATCTCATCTGAAGGACGACACACTCAGGAATGCAGCACCCCCATTAGTGTAGCCACCACCCCCTTATGCTGCACTGCAGTATCAGAAGTCCATCTCCTTGATGTGGGAATAGAACCCACAGCCTTCAGCACTGAAGGGAAGTGTGCTACCTGTTGTGCCACTGAAATTATTTCTAGACTGCAGTAAACAAATACATTATTCTTGTGGGTGAAGTCCCGCTGCACCCCTCAGCTCCACAACATGGGAGAAGAAACCACTCCATTTTTCTAGCTTTTTTATACTGTCTGCATGACTGCAGAGACACAGTATAGAAAGAACGTAAAAAAGCTGTAACACTTTTCATTGTATATTTCAATGTTCATTTCCTGGTCATATGCATTCACTATGACTGTACTGTTTCAAGTACACAAATTCTAATAAATTTTGGCTCACCTAAATTAAATTCATCTTCTTTTGTTAAGCCAGTCAAATCATTTACACCCATACTGTCGTTCCTGAATCACAGAGTTCTTTTATTCAAAGGTTGTGAAATTCTAATTGTTAGAAAACAAGAAATTAGTTTGTGTTCTTGCTTCTCATCCTATCAATTACAAAACATTTCCAACAGTAGGAGTGACCTGAAACTTACAAGTCCTTAACCTGCTCATAAATTGTCATCATCATCATGAACCTCCTTTTCCCCATTTTTTCCTACACGGGTTTGGGGTGTTGTGCCAACTGTCATCATCTCTTTCGATTCAGACCCCCTGTCCTCCCTTCTTTGACAGTCGTACTTGATGTCACAGGTCTTCTGTTCTTTGACAGTCGTACCTGATGTCACAGGTCTTCTGTTCTTTGACAGTCGTACCTGATGTCACAGGTCTTCTGTTCTTTGACAGTCGTACCTGATGTCACAGGTCTTCTGTTCTTTGACAGTCGTACCTGATGTCACAGGTCTTCTGTTCTTTGACAGTCGTACCTGATGTCACAGGTGTTCTGTTCTTTGACAGTCGTACCTGATGTCACAGGTCTTCTGTTCTTTGACAGTCGTACTTGATGTCACAGGTCTTCTGTTCTTTGACAGTCGTACCTGATGTCACAGGTGTTCCTTTACATAATCTATCCATTTCTTGGCTGCATATTCTCATTTCCTCCTGCTGTCTACCTGTCTACCTGTCTGTCACAAATCCTCTTCAGCAAGTTATAATCTGCTTTCCTGCACATTTGCCCAAACCACCATGACCTGTTCTGTTTGACCTTCTCTGCAACTGGAATTAATTTGGCTTCTGCAATGATGTCTTAATTTTTTCTGCCCCACAGTAAGCATTTTATCACCTGTCTTGGACACTTCATCTCCATCAGCTCTAGCTTCCTAGGTTGCTCTGCCTTCACTGCCCAGGTTTCTGTACCATACAGTAGTACTGGTCGCACCACTGTTTTGTAAACCTTACCTTACTTTTCAGCTTCATTGGCATTCTTCTGTCATATACTACCCCAGACAGTCTGCGCTAGGTGTCTGCAGTCCCTCTGACTCTAGCTTTGACTCCCTCATTCAGACTTCCCTTCTCCTCAGCCACCTCTCCCAGGTACTTACAGCTGTGACTCTGCTACATTATTTTCCCTTCTATCTCGATTTTTGCTTTTTCTGATTTACCCCATTTGCTGCTATGATGGCTGTACTTGGTTTCATCCCATGGGCCTTCAGTTTTGCATTAAATTCCCAAATCTTTGCTGACGTTCCTGTTCAGAGTGTGGTTGTAATGCAACATTATCTGCATAGAGCTGCTTTGTGGTTTGTCCCCCTGCAACCTCTTTTCTAATGTCGTCCATCACCAGTGTGAACAACAGTGGGTTCAGGGCTTAACCTTGATGCACACTCACTCCCCCTGGGAATTGCTCTGCGAGTCAGAACCCTGTTCATACTTCTTTCATTGGGTCCTTTGTACATAGCCTACAATAATTCTGCCAGTACTTCCAGGACTTTGAAACATCACAGGACTGCCCAAAACAGCTTTCTTGAAACATTATAATAACAAAAATCAGTAAGGACACAACCATGGCTGCTGCTGATTCTAGTATAGAAATGTTACTAATGCACAGAACAAACACAAGCGCTTTCACAAAGTTGCTTCATCAGGTGTAATGAAAGTACACCAGAAACACACCCTTTTTAAAACAGTTAATGAAATTACATGACAACTCCAATTAGTAAATTTAACGAAAAAACATCTTTAAAAAATGAAATACATTATTACATAAAACATATATATAAAATACTAAACAATATCATCTCATGAACTCACTTAAATGGGACTAGCTTCTAAGGGGTCTGGACTTTAATTTAGGTCTAAGTGGTACACACTCATTTAATCCACTCCCTGCATCAGCTCTCATCCTAACTATCCATGTAGACTCTAACTCTTCTGTTCTTAGCCGTATATCACCTACTCTAACATTTTCATAAATTCTTTCTATGACTAAAAACTTAAAATTATGCGTAGAATCAGTGCTTTTAACATGCTTGGCTAAGGCACTGACACAGTTTAGCTTACTGATGTAATAAATATGTTCCCTAATACGATCTTTAAAGGGCCTATCCGTCTTGCCAATATAGAATTTACTACATTGTATGCAATGGGCAAGATATATAACATGTTCAGTCATATAAGTGGCTGAGATATTAAATGTATAAGTCTTCTTTTGATCTGGATGATAAAAACTACCTCTGGTATCCAAAAAACTGGCAATATTTACATTTGCCACATGGTACAGTGCCCACACCCTCCACACTCTGTTGGCCATCCTTAGGATAGCACAGTCTCCTCCTTAGAGACCTACTATTTCTAAACATAAATTTGGGCTCAGAATCAATACAATTAGCCACATCAGCATCCGTGGTAAGAACATTCCAGTGCTTTCTTCTTATTTTCATATACTTATCCACATCCGAAGTATAACATAAAGGGACTTTACGTTTAGTACCGTTCAAACTCTTCTTCTTATTTTTATTTTTAAAACTATTCATAACTCCATCCCTGGCAGAAAAATATGGTGAAGCATGTGCACATGTTTTCTCTACAACTGCTGAAACATTAGGTAGAATCACTGGATCATTATAGCCCCTTTCCTGTAAATGATCTATAGCTACATCAACTTGCTGTGTAAAGTCAACATCCCTTAAATTCAGTCTCAAGGCCCTATGCATTTGATTGCGTACAACATTCTTGAATATATATGGAGGGTGTTAACTCTCTCTATGCAAGAGATCATTGACATAACATTCCTTCCTATATACTTTGGTATAAATCTCACCTGTATATTCCCTAATAACTTTAACATCAAGAAAATCAATCGCAGACATAGAATACTTATAAGTAAAATACAAATACTGCGTCGTATTGTTCAAATAACCATGAAACTCCAAAAGAAGTTCATAAGTACCTCCCCGCAAAATAAAATGATCATCTACGAATCTTCTATAAAATAAAATAAAATTCTTATACGGGCCCTGCAATATATGTTGTAGCTCCCAAGCAACCATCACAGCATTGGCGTAACTATTAGCACACGCAGTGCCCATAGCCACGCCCTTGCATTGCTTGTAATATTGTTGGCCAAATACAAAAACATTATGTTCCAGAACTATTTCTGGTAACTTAATCAATAAATCAATTTTCTGCTGATCAAAAGTAGAATAAGTTTTTAAAAAGCATTGTACACTCAAAAGCCCCTCATAATTAGGAATCACCGTGAATAATGAGACCACATCCATAGTGACAAACATACATCCCGAACGATTACTATCTTGTGTGTAACAATATAAATCTCCTAGAAAATGCTCAGTATTTCTGAGAATATGCTCTAAATTATCTAAAATAGGCCATAAGTTTTTCTCAACATAAATGGAAACTGTCTCAGTGCTCCAGTTTCTACCTGAGACTATAGGTCTCAGGGGTGGATCCAACTTATTTTTGTGGAGCCTGGGTAAACCTTGTATTAGGGGTACTGTAGACTTAGTAACCAAAAAATAAGCAAACAAACTATCATCAATTAAATTAATTTCTAACAAACATTTTAAGAGAATTTGTACATCATACATAATAGTTCCATTTGTTCAAGCGTGATCTTCATATAAAAGGAAGCATCAGTTAACATACCAGTCATTTTTGCTATATACCAGGACCTATCCAAGACCACTAAGGGGCCACCTTTATCGGCTGGCCGAATAGTAATATTAGAATTCAACTCTAAACTTCTAAGGGCCACCCTTTCATCTCTATTCAAGTTAGAGGCATTCCGACCATATTGCACATCACTATGTCCAAAATTAAGGTCATAAATGTCCTGTACACATAATTTCTCAAAAGCAGTTATAAGAGAATTCATTTCTGGCACAAACATACTCTGTTTCTTAAAAATAAAATCATTAGTTGATAAAGGATTATCATTAATTACATTACAATCATTATACATTTTCAACATTAAATTCCTGGTGAATTTCTTAATATCAAAAATTACTTCTGTAAAGTCTGATGCTATAGAAGGTATAAAAGATAGTCCTTTACACAATACGCTCAGTTCTGCTTCTGTTAATACAGTGCTTGAGAGATTACATACTAAACTCTTTTCACATTTGAAAAGGCTTTCTTTATCATATTCTGCTGAGTTACAGTACCTTCCCATTTCCTTTTGGCGTTGTTCCTGCTCCGACTCCGTCCATGCTCCTTCTGATACCACTGACCCTGTTCCTTTACTGGTAGTGGAAAATTCAGAAAATACTGTCCTAAAGGGACCTCCAATTCTGCAGATACATTAACAGGCATGTTCTCTGCCTGCTTCTTCGTGTTGGGCTCAGAATGCACCACTGCCGTAGTAACGACCACTTTCCTACGTGCGCCCAACTCTTTACTAGGAACAGTTGAACTTTGCATCATTGCGCCAGCCAAAACTGGCAAAACATCACTTCCGTTTATCTCCTCACTTCCGTTGACACTACTCGACATTGGCTTGGTTACCTTAGAAATGCTTGCTTCATTCTGCAGGGAAGCCGCTCTAGTAGAATTCTCGGCTGTAGACTGTTCAAACCTCAGCCAAGTAAAGACATTACCCATTTGGAAATCTCTCCGATCCCTACAGATTTTTGAGATTTTTCCTTTCAACAGTTTATTCTCATACACTTGTAATGAACTTAATAGATCTTGCAAATACGGATCAAGCACACTGTCAGAATAGCTTTTTAACAGTTTTTCATACTTGGACTTAATGGAATGAACTAAAATGTCCATCTCCCTTTGTGCAGCTGCTACTAAAAGCTTCAAATAATTGAAATTAGCTTGCAAATTAACTTTTTGCCAATCCAACAACAAAATATTGTCACCATTAGTATGAGAGGGCATTTTGAGAACACGAAAGCCTCTCAGTACTATGCTCTCAGTCAGACAAGCCTCTAAATGAAACTTTTAATATTGGTTTCGTTTCAATTTATGTAATTCTTTTTCCAAGGCAAATAGCTGTGTTTTAAGAGTTATAATATCCACTGTTTCATCAGGATCATTCTCTTCAGACATAGCACAGTTAATCAAAGGATTCACTTTAAACTTGAACCCTTGTAAAAAATCATCAAGTCTCTTACCAACAGTACATGGAATATCAGGGTCACAGTCCAATTCCACTGTAGCATCCATTTCATCCTTCTCAGCCGTCATACTGCGTGTCGTGGTAATTGAAATAAATAAACACAATTGCAGAAGTAGTACCACCAACAACCCAATAAATGTGTCCAAAGAAACAAAATGTATAAGAACAAAAACCAATAAGGACACAACCACGGCTGCTGCTGCTTCCAGTATAGAAACTTTACTAGTGCACTGAACAAACACAAGCGCTTTCACAAAGTTGCTTCATCAGGTGTAATGGAAGTACACTTCAGAAACACACCCTTTTTAAAACAGTTAATGAAATTACCTGACAACTCCAATTAATACATTTAAAGAAGAAACATCATTAAAAATGAAATACATTATTACATAAAACATATATATATATAATACTAAACAATATCATCTCATGAACTCACTTAAATGGGACTACCTTCTAAGGGGTCTGGACTTTAATTTAGGTCTAAGTGGTACACACTCATTTAATCCACTCCCTGCATCAGCTCTCATCCTAACTATCCATGTAGACTCTAACTCTTCTGTTCTTAGCCGTATATCACCTATTCTAACATCTTCATAAATTCTTTCTATGACTAAAAACTTAAAATGATGCATAGAATCAGTGCTTTTAACATGCTTGGCTAAGGCATTGACACAATTTAACTTACTGATGTAATAAATATGTTCCCTAATACGATCTTTAAAGGGCCTATCCGTCTTGCTAATATAGAATTCACTACATTGTATGCAGTGGGCAAGATATATAACATGTTCAGCCATACAAGTGGCTGATATATTAAATGTATAAGTCTTCTTTTGATCTGGATGATAAAAACTACCTCTGGTATCCAAAAACTGGCAATATTTACATTTGCCACACGGTATAGTGCCCACACCCTCCACACTCTGTTGGCCATCCTTAGGTTAGCACAGTCTCCTCCTTAGGGACCTACTATTTCTAAACATAAATTTGGGCTCAGAATCAATAAAATTAGCCACATCAGCATCCGTGGTAAGAACATTCCAGTGTTTTCTTATTATTTTCATATACTTAGCTACATCCAAAGTTTTTAAAAAGGGTGTGTTTCTGAAGAGTACTTTTATTACACCTGATGAAGCAACTTTGTGAAAGCGCTTGTGTTTGTTCTGTGCACTAGTAACATTTCTATACTGGAAGCAGCAGCAGCCGTGGTTGTGTCCTTACTGGTTTTTGTTCTTATACCTTTTGTTTCTTTGGACACATTTATTGGGTTGTTGGTGGTACTACTTCTGCAACTGTTTCTTGAAACATTGTCATGTTTTCTTCAAGTCTATGTATGACCACTTGCTGTCCTTCCTGGCCTCCAGCATCTTCTCCACTGTCCCACTGCAAACATCAAATTGGCTGTGCAGCACCATAATCTGAATACAAACTGCTCATCTCCCATCTTACTGTCTTCTGCTCTGCATGTTCATTGATCAGTCACCCTCCCCAGCACTTTCGTGAATATGACAGAAGTTTGATACCTCTGTGCTGCCAACAGTTTTGAATGTCCTCTTTATTCTTGTACACTGCCCTGTCTATAAATACATATAGTTTATGTGGCTTAATCCCTTTCTACTTCATATTTATTACTTTTATCCCATGTTTCTTCTTCTTTTTGTGTGTGTGATTTTTCTCTCTGTGACTGATGACCACTTGACCTCCTCCTGCTGGTTTTGAGCCCCTTTGTTCCTATGCCACTCTGGGATCCTTGTTGGGGAGTAGAACTAACTCAGGGTGGTGCTGTTATCTAGGCAGTCATGATGGCGTTCTCACCCTCATTCACATGCAGTGATGTAAGCAGTGAAGGCATTTCTAGTAAGGCTTTAACCCTGACTCTTGTGGCTGACATGGGTACCCACATCACTGCTGGGGTCTACTACCCCTGCCCATGCATTTGAATGCAACCTCCATGTTAACACATTTCACTAAGACTGCTGCCATTTCTGTTGCTTGTTTTTGGAAAGTTTTTGTTTAAAAATGTATATGAACATGCAAATCAAAAAAGGTTATGCAAGTTTACAAAACACTACAAGTAGAGACCCAGTCTAGAGGCAGGGCAGCCTTTGTAACAACAGTGTTATATGGAATTCTATAGTTATCCGATGGCTAAATTTGTCTTGTTACTGCTTGGGATTCTGGTCACATGGTATGAATATTAATATCGTAATGCTTAGAATAGTACCCTGTTGTGTGAGGTAGCCATAGCAACATTGTGTGAGGTAGCCATAGCAACATTAAGCAGCTCAGGAAGAGGTGCCTGTGACAATACGAGTACTGACCAACTTTTTAAATAGTTTAGCATTAATGCGTGATAACTGTAATGGATAAAGCAGTAGGGTTGTACGACCATTAAGAAATTATGAATAAAGTCTTGGATTAAAACACAGAGGACTGTGATTAGATTTACCATAATTACCAGTTTCCTACGTACTTGAGATGTAGATGTCAAGAAATTCACCTCAAGAGTGAAGCTTGAGAGGAGTATCTTGACAAACATACTCAGAACATATACGAAGCAAGGCTATGACTGGGGAACCCACCTTGTCTTAATTATTTGTAATGCATGGAGCTTCACCTGCACCAGTGTCCTGCAGTAATTACAGAAAAAGAATTTAGGAGTATTAAGTGATAGCTGTAACAATTTTACCACTGACACCCAGAAAACAGCCATCACAGGAGAGTAGTGTGAAGCTCAAAGAGCTTTAAAACACATCTGAGTACTTCATTCAGTAGGTAAAAGAAGTATTTAGACATATCTTAAAGCCATTTGCACTTAATTACCATTTTATTTATTCTCATTCTAACCGCTGTTAATGCTGTATCATAAAATTAGAACTTAAGTGTTCAGACATGTGTAACAAAAGCCTGTTAAGCATCTTTCTGATGTTACTGATATTGGAAATTGCTTAACAAGCCTGTCTTTTTCCCAGATTTTGTAGTATAATCACAGTGCATTGTCATATGTATTGAGGACTGACACGTATTTATAGTTATAGTAAGATTAAATGCAACATAATTTATTTAGCACAAGTTTGTTAAGAGCTTTTTCACTAATCGAATCATGGATGGTAACAGCCATTACTCTGTTATTTCGGGGTTGTCCTTCCTGATTCTGTCATAGGTACAGTGTGAGGCAACCATGGGCCCATGAGTGGGGGGGGGGGGGTGATGGTGGTGGTGGTTGTATTTATCTACTTGAAAATATGCCCCGGTAAGAGGTGATACTATGACACTAGTGATTGGAGGCCCAAATATTTTGGATGGTGATACACAAGTCTTTCTCTAAAAGTTCTGTGGTTATTGTTGAGGACTCTTACACAACTGCATTGGCTGACTTTTGCACATCAACCTGAGAAAACAGGGCTACAACTCAGACAAATGATCTAGGCCTTCTTGTAACACAATCCTCTAAATGTCATATGGTTAGACTGTATGGAATACAGAGGTTTTTATTTATTGTAAACAAAAGAAATGGTCTGGCAGAAACCACAGTAAATTTGACAGTGAAATCTTGTTCAAAGTTTAACGGAATGTTTAAATGAAAAAAGTTTGACATTTTAGTTAGTATTTCAGTCCTAGTACAAGGTCTTGCAAACAACTGTAGAACAAGTTCATTGGAAACGGCCTAATACGTTTTTTGACTGCCTTATCCAGCAGGTCTTTGGAATTTTTCCTGAAATTCTCTAACAGACAACTTTAATTACATATGCACCTAAATTATTTATTATGGTAACATTATCCTCATGGAAACTAACTGTTTTGTTACAGAGGATTATTACAGATATTAGACCATGAATAAATTATAGGGGTTCATGTGCAGAGGAATGAGATTCTTATCTTCATGGAAATTTTCACACTTCTAAAATGGCTAATAAATATATGTGTAGCAAATTGCTTTTGTAAGGGCTTAATAATGATGTATGTTTATGATAATACTGGAGATAGTTAGGTCGTGGGAGCATTCATAACATGCTAGTAACTGGCAGTTTGCCCAGTGATGTAAGGTTTGCAGCTGATTAGTTTGGGAGAGTCACTTTATGGTGTCATTTGCAATGGATTTCTCTTTGTAAGTCATAATGCTTAAATCTGAGCTGTTTTATATGGCCAAAATCAATAAATAAGTAAACAAAGACAAGGACGTGTATCAGCTGTGTTTTATTTGTGTTTCCTAACTGGTTATAGTATTACATGAAGTTTCAGGAACAGCTCAGACTGCACTTCTCTGATTGAGACCTAAATGTCAGAAGGATTTATGTAGTATCCATACACCTGGTGACTGAGATACCCAGATATGTAGGCATTCATGATGCCTCATTGAACAAAAAGCATCTGAATTCCAAATATACGATGCCCCCTTACTCATGTGTTAACCCTAACGTTATCCATAACCCTAAATATTACATTATTGAAAAAAACTTTCCCTAATGGTGTCACTACCACGGTGATATATGATCTTGATTTTCAAGTTGCAGTTTACCGATGTAGGGCTTTTTTAACAGCAAAGAAGTTGTCAGTGTTTTGTGCTTTGTTTCTATGAGCCATCCAGTGTTTTGTGATGGTCTCTTTTTTTTATTCTATCATGTGTGATCTCTAGTTTGACTTTTCTTCTACCTTTAATGATGTAATCATATCTATGTACGTATGTGTGTGTGTGTGTGTGTGTGTGTGTGTGTGTGTGTATATATATATATATATATATATATATATATATATATATATATATATATATGGGTTACCTTCATTTCGTCAAAAGCTCGTTTGACTGACACTTCATTTGACTGAGAATTAGTACTGGTACTGGCAGTGTCTAGAGCATTGTAACTGCGGTGGTGGTGCTGCGGTAGCGTTGTCGCCTCACAGTAAGACGTTGTCCTGTTCGATTCTCAGCTAGAATGTCTTCTGTGTGGAAACATGCATGAATGGGTGTACCTTCGTTGAAGGTTGTGCGTCAGGGCCGGCAACTTGGCACGTAAAAATCTACTGCCAATCATTAGCGGACCGGAGTTACGCTGTTGCGACCCCTAACCGGGAAAAGCCGAAAAACACAACAAAAGTGTCTAGAGCACTGTAAGGCAAGTGAAAGGAATATGTCCTTTTCCCCACTGAAGTGCGACCCTGGAATTAGTATATATAGTTGGGGGTGTGTGGGGGACACAGCCCCCCCACTTACTTTCATGTTATATTCTCTGCTTTTGATTTTATATTGCTTAGTAAAACCTAAGTAAGTGGGGGGCTGTGCCCCCCACCCCCTAACTATATATATATATATATATATATATATATATATATATATATATATATATATATATATATATACTAACTCCAGGGTCACACTACGATGGGGAAAAGGACATATTCCTTTTACTTGCCTTACAGTGCTCTAGACACTGCCAGTACTAATTGTCAGTCAAATGAACTGTCAGTCAAATAAAGTTTCAGTCATTTGGTCCGAATAAAATGTTTGTCAGTCAAATGAGCTTTCGATGAAATGAAGGTAACCCATATATATATATATATATCTACACATGCGTGTGTTTTACCATCAGGGCTTTCCCTTTTTTGTCTGCTTTACTACCCACCCCCATCATAGAGTCTTTTCAGAGAACCAGTGTGGTAAATGTTCATTTGATGACATTAAAGTACCATGGAGGCAGCTGATGGCAGTAAGAGATACAGGTATGTATTTACTTTGGCTGCCCATTCTTTTGTAGCATGATACTAAGTGATCTGCGATTTGTTATCCCTTTTTCAGCTGTTTTCCTTGTCCACTTTTGGTGTTTTATGTGGGCACTTACACACTCAGTCTCTACAGTTAGCCACAATCCTTATTTTGTGGTTTCATGGCTCTGTGAAAATGTTAAAACAAACTGGTTTGCCAGTGTATCTTGTTGGCTTAGTTTCATTGGTGCATAAATGGTGTATTCCTGTTAAAATTCAGACAACATTTGAGAATCACGACAATATGCTGAATAGATGGCTACCTGCTTACAAAACAAAGTTCCTGTGTGTATCATTTAGAGATAAAGCATGCTATGCTTAAATTACGGTGTGCAGTTATGATAGCAGAAAATGGCTAGTTGTCTGTCTAGTCTGCTCTACCTGTGTAGCTCGTACCTTTCAGATGCCTCCTCTGTTAGTCCACCAATCTTACCAGGCATGATAGTGTTGTAGCTCAGCTCCAGGTCCACATGTCTGCAATATGCCTTTATACATCTACTCCCAGTCTGGGTTAAGTGCTGGCTATTGCCACACTAAATAAATAGGATTGTTATAACTTTCAGCTGCAGGCCCATGGAGCCCATAATCCCCTACTGTTGCCAACAATTCTGGAAGTTTCTTGAAGGACTGTATGGCCTTGTAGTCCACTATACTTTCAGATAACCTGTTATGTTTAAAGTCATGCAAATTGCATTTTCTATCAAAAAGGTAAAAACATAATTTACATAATTTATTAAACACAATTTTGTCTTAAATAGAGTCTTAACATTTTTGATAGGTGGCATTTGTTTATTTTTATGTAGTTTTTTGTTTTGTTTTTATTGCATTCCAGTCTCATTGTACCTACTTTTATGGAGAAGCTGATACATTTATCCACTGCTTTTTCAATTAAAAATCACTTTATAATGTACAGACTACATTTTGTACCCCTAATTTGGTAAGCATGCCCACTCGCACTGTCCTCTAAGTGATTTTTCACCTGTATCATGTCTTTCTTTCCATATCTATCCTCAGTGACATAAGATTTAGCTCCTGTAACTTCTCCATGCATTGTTTGTCCTCGAGTTCCTTAATCGCCTTAGTAGCCTTTCTTTGTACCTTAGCTACCTTGAAAGCCTCACCCTGTATAGGCACCAGAAATAAACTTAGTACAGCCGGGGATGTCTGGGGGGTGTAATGTAGCCCCTCTTATTACTGGTATCTGTTCCCTTAAGTATACAGCCCAGCTGGCCCTGGCTATAGCTTTCTCATTTTATAGCTGGTGGTCCATTTCTGCTACTACTAGAATACCAAGATATTTTCATTGGTCAGTGTTTTCCCGAGTTATTCCTTCCAATTGCTTACTTAAAAGAGGAAAGAAAATAAAGGAAATGTTTATTGGTCTATAAAATTACACTGATTTATTTAATCATTTGCTCTGTTGTGATAGTTTGTGTAGAATTTATTGTTGGGACTTACAGGTTTACAGGAAAATATTTGGCTATCGTATCTGGTGAGACATTTTACATTTTAAGCCTACACAAGTTTCGCAAATTTTGCCCAACTACATTGTCCCATTGGTGATTAATTACCCTTACCCTAACTTTATTAAGTACTTATCAACATGTTTGGGTCACCCTACAATTCAACTGGAGTATTATTTTGGGTAGGGCATTTAAGTACTGCCTCTGTCTGTTAGGAGTATAGGGGTCACTCCTGGGGTAAATTTCCTGTTTCTCATCCATTGGTCTTAAGTTACATTTGAATAGGGACAGGGGTGGGGTTTGTTTTTTGTGGATAGGAAGTACATTACTGGACAGTTTGTCTTAGGGATAGAAGAGGTGCACATAATGAGTAGCTAATTTTAAAGATATTTCAGTTTAACATTTGCATACACTAATCTGTCTGGCATAAATGCATGCAGGCCTCCCTGCACTTGAATACTTTTTTTTGCTGAACATCATTTCCACTACATCTCTCAACATCATTTCTCAATAATCAAGGACAAAGCAAGGATTAATGTTGGGGAAGGGAAAAGGCCCAAAATCAGGGACAGTTTTGAATATTACAGTAATTCAGTTAACAGGTACTAGAACAATTGGCTTTACATCAACACAACACACATATTCTGAACAGTAAGAAGTGTTAAACTCTGTCTGGCATTATTGCCTGACTGTAATCCTAAGTGATTTACCAGAAAATCAAATACTTTACAGGGCAGGGCCAAAATTTGAAACAAAATGAGAGACAGCTGAGAGTTACGAATTTCACTGGTAAGATTAGAGATACAGCTTGCGTATAGACGTGTACCCTTACTTATTCCAAAAGGGCAGCTGTAAAATGTTTGGCTTACTGACAGAGAGACAGACAGATGATTTAATATCAAAAGGTTGTAGGATAAACCCCTTTTTCCCCAAGAGTGAGAAAACCTCAGAATTAGAATAACTTAGTAGTTGGGCTATAGGATGTAACTTCCCATATTAGGAGGTGAAGAGGGGCTTGCTCTCTTTATAAAAAATGATTTTCTGCTTTTTTTCATGTGTGCGGATTCATGTGTACTCACCAAAGGTAGTTTCAGCAAGCATAGCAAAATTTTAAAATGTTCAGAAAAACTACTGTCAGCAAACATCTGAGGAAACCTTTTTTGGGAAGGAGCCAGGTCTTTGCAGTCCCACATGTTGGGGGATACCCCCCACCCCCCAAGCTTATATATATCAACTCCAAAGTTGCACAACATTAGAAAACAAGGCAAACTCCACTGTTGATGATAGCTGTTTCGGCAAGTGTACTTTGATCCTTTCATGTTTGGCAAAAGTACCTTGGTAACATGGCATACTCACATATGTGCATTTGTTAGTGTTTGTTGATTAAGCCTTTTTGTATGCTTTGTCCTGAAATGACACTCTGACCATCAGCCAATTTACTCCACCCCCACCATCATTTTCGCTCAAAGATTCACCTTTCTTTTACACCAGTGGATGCCGCTGTAGGGAAGATCTAAAGATGGAACTTGTGTGCTCTCGTTCAACTAGACACCTCTGTTGTGATATTGTCTTTGGTTCTCACTGGGGTTTTTACTGTTGTGTTAACTTCCCATCTGTGGCAGATGGACTGTCTCATTTACAACACTGGTGACTAATGCATGCACAGTTCTGCACACGTGCAGATCCCAGCTACAATATGATTGCCTTGCCCAGTGCGCAGGCATGTGTCCGTATTCCTGCATGCTGTTTCCACTGACTACAAACATCCATTGGCAGTCATCAGTACAGCAAAGCATACCTTGTTTGCTTCAATCAGATAGTCTATTAGTTAAAGTACCATGTCTGTTTCTATATTGCTAGCTGGTATGGTGAATATCTTCTACATTAAAAAAAAAAAAATAGTCCACTCCTCACTGTAAACAGAACTTTGCTTTTAGAAGGCTGTTTTGATAACTGCAGTGCATAAATATGCCTGGAGAGGAACATTTGAAACTAATGCCTGTAGCCCTGCTGTATGTTCGCAAGCAAGTTTTATTAATCTGTCTGTCTAGCTGTCTGTCATGTGTTGAGTACCACAGTTCTACTGAGCTTAAACCATTCACAGTGGAGGCTCAGGTTGGAAATCTTCAAACAGTGAACATAATTAGCACAGCATTAAGAGCAGCAATGTAATAACAAGTTAATACAAAGTATTAATAAGAGAAGCAACACTTCATTAGCAACCAGATGAGTTTGCAGTGCTGAGCAGTAAGTTTTATGAATGGGTTAAGCTGCTGTTATACATAGTTTATGAAGTAACTTTATATAATTTAAAGTCTTTAGCCGTCTGGCATCTAAGTATCTTGGAGCCTAAAACTGTACGCCACATTTGTCCATTTGTCGTGTAGTGATGTATTAAATGCACTTTGTTGAAGCCAGATAGTAAAGGCAGGCAGGGACTGAGCTCCAGTCATTACAATCAGTGATGCTGATTGATACTGATGGTGGTGATGATGATGATTGATGGTGTGATGATGATGTGGATGATGATGATGATGATTATGATTGATGGTGGTGGTGATTGTGATGATGATTGATGGTGTGGTGATGATGTGGATGATGACTGATACTGATGGTGGTGATGATGATGATTGATGGTGCGGTGATGCGGATGATGATGATTATGATTGATGGAGGTGGTGATGGTGATTGTGATGATGATTGATGGTTTGGTGATGATGTGGATGATGACTGATACTGATGGTGGTGATGATGATGATTGATGGTGCGGTGATGTGGAAGATGATGATTATGATTGATGGTGGCGGTGATGGTGATTGTGATGATGATTGATAGGGTGGTGGTGATGTGGATGATAATTGATACTGTTGGTGATGATGGTGATGATTGATGGTGCGGTGATGTGGATGATGATGATTATGATTGATGGTGGTGGTGATGGTGATTGTGATGATTGATGGTATGATGATGATGTGGATGATAATGATGATGATTATGATTGATGGTGGTGGTGGTGATTGTGATGATGATTGATGGTGTGGTGGTGATATGGATGATGATTGATACTGATGGTGATGGTGATGATTGATGGTGTGGTGATGTGAATGATGATGATTATGATGGTGGTGGTGATGGTGATTGTGATGATGATTGATGGTGTGGTGGTGAAGTGGATGATGATTGATACTGTTGGTGATGATGGTGATGATTGATGGTGTGGTTATGTGGATGATGATGATTCTGATTGATGGTGGTGGTGATGGTGATTGTGATGATTGATGGTGCGGTGATAATGTGGATGATGATGATTGATGCTGATGGTGGTGATGATGACGATTGATGGTGTGGGGATGTGGATGATGATGATGATTATGATTGATACTGTTGGTGATGATGGTGATGATTGATGGTGTGGTGATGTGGATGATGATGATGATGTTGATCAATACTGATGGTGATGATTATGATTGATGGTGGTGATGCTGGTGATTGTGTGGTGATGATGATGTGGATGATTGATATTGATGCTGATGATGATGATGATTGATATAAAAACTGGGTAATGATGACAGAAGTTAAATTGTGTTTTCACGTTCCATTACAATTGCAGTACAGGTACGTGACATGGCTGAACCTTACTAAAAAGAGGCATCATTGTTTGCCTAGCTCAGTTTGGATAAATATCTGGTTCAAAGAAGTTAAGAAAAATGTAAACATTGTAGCAGAGCTGCTGATTTAGAATTAATCTGTGCCAGAAAAAATACATGAAAAAGATGGAACATATTGAAGCTTCATTATAACATCTTGCTTCTTTGCTCCTGAGTGGACAGCCTAAAGCTCTGTAAAATCTGGTCCAGTCTTACGGATGTGTCATTGTTAATGTCTAAAGAAAAGATAAGTCTAAAATGGAACTCCATAAAACACCAGTACACAAATGATGAATATTTCCTCAATTAAAAGTGTATACCTATGTTTTAAACTGTTGAAATAATCAGTTGTAACCAAAACAAATGTACACCATGCTCTACTGCCATCGTTAACTGCATTTCAATATTCTCAACTTTTTCTATATACTGGAGTGAATCTGTAATCTGAATTAATTTAAAATACTAGATGCAGGGCTACCTTTACTCTTGGAACATCGCTGGACAACTCACACAATAATGAGGTACAACAGAAGCAGTGTCATTTTGGAATGGACCATGCTATGAGTTTTATCAGTGGGCCTTTAGCAACATGTATTTATTTATTTATTTTGCAGCATTTATTTACTGGGAAGGTCCAATGGGGCCCTGATAGGCCCCTTTACAATGAGGGTCTGCAGAGAAAGTCTCAACAGTTAAATCTTACAAGATCACCTGTAATTCAATACAGAAGAAGGAGTCTGAACAAATGTTTACTTTTACTAAGTGGCAATAGTAATGTTGAGAACTTCCATTAGCTTCATAGGTGTATAGGTTCATACTAGGCTAATTGCCACAAGGGTCTTTACATGACTGCTCATGCAACCTAATCTAGTTTTGTTCCAGAGGTCCTTGGATGTCTATCTGGTGGGGAATGTTAGTGAGGAGGTAGGTAAGGGTTGTGTCTGTGTGGGTATGTTAGTTGGGGATTAATTTACTTACTGTTTACCTCTGTCCATCAGAGACATGGGGCCCAGGCCAGGGGTAAATTTGCAATTTCCCATCCATTGATCAAGGTTTCTTTTGAACAGAATCAGGGATGAACTGTGCTTCAAGTAGGTGGGGGGCTTATTCCATAGTGCGATACATATTGGTTCCTCCAGCAGGTTCTATTTATGTTGCACACAAAGTTCAGGGCCCTGGATCTAGTGTTTCTAGTGTTTGTCTTACAGATGTGCACGAGATCCATCAGAGCTGGATCAGAAAACACTTTATATGCTAGGCATAGATCACCTCTTAATAACCTGTTGGAGGTTGAGTACAGAGATAGGATGTTAAGGCAATCTGTGTAGGACAGGTTGTCCATACCTGGATTCTCCTTGTGAGGAACCTTTGAGGGTGTCCTAACTGTTGCAAGTGCCTGACTAGGTATATGTGAAAGTGGACATTGTACTCAATAATAGATCTGCTAAGGGCTGAGTAGAGGGTTACTATTACTTCCTTGGACCTGGATGCCTTACCCATGCTTATGAATTGGGCAACACAGAACAATTCTCTTATTATCTTTGCTAGGTTAATAGACAGGTGTGCTAGAATATGTGCAGGGCATTGCTACTAGATAGCAGATTGTTTGGTAATAAGTTTTAGGTGTAGCCAAGCTATTCTGAATCCCCCAACATGGAGGGATGCAGGGAGGTTTTACCTCCAGCAAAAAAAATGAACTCTAAGGTTCCACAAAAGTTGTTGTTGGAGGTATTTTTGAGGAGTAACAGAATCAGGTCGCTAATAGAGTCCAACAGAAATATTTAAAGCTGGAGGGCCTCTAGTAAGATTAATGAAGTCCATAGGCACCCAGTGGGATTGCCTAACGTGTCAGTTAGCATAGAGGATTAAGGGTCTGAACTGTTAATGAGCTGATTCCTGTAGTCAGGGGCACATGGTTTGATTCCTTCCACCTCCATTTATCTACTGTTTGACTCTGAACAAGTCACTTATTCAGACAGTCCTCCAGAGTCACTCCTGAAAAGAGACATTTGTGTCCAGTGGGCTTAATCAGCTAACAAATGCACACAATAAAATAGGAAATTAGTACATCTGAATCGGGTAGTCTAGCAGGATAATAAGGCTCAGGGTTCTGCAGTACATTTAACACTGAAGGGACCCACATTAGGTTCATAGGGTCAGGGGTCCTCACTAGTGTTAGAATAGGGAAAACCGAATAGCTAGGTCCCTTGGGTAGACAGAACAGTAGTGATATTATGATACTTAGCTTCTTTATTGTCACCCCACTTAACTGATTTTGACTTGCACAAAAATCTTGTAATTTTACATGTTATTAAAATCAAGCTAGAAAGGTGCTTGATGTGACATCTGGACAGGAAGGAGGACAAGGAGACCTGGTGATAGAATGAAGAAGTACAGGAGAGTATACAGAGAAAGAGGCTGGTGAAGAAGAAGTGAGATTGTCAGAGAGATGAATAAAGTAGACAGGAGTACAAGGAGATGCGGCACATGGTGAAGAGAGAGGTGGTGAAGGCTAAGGATAAGGCATATGGCAAGTTGTATGAAAGGTTGGTTATTAAGGAGGGAGAGAAGGACCTGTACCGATTGGCTAGACAGAGGGACAGAGCGAGAAAGATGTGCATCAGGTTAGGGTGATAAAGGATAATGAGGGAAACATACTCACAAGCGAGGAGTGTGTGTTGAGCAGATGGAAAGAGTACTTTGAGGGGTGATGAATGAACAGAATAAGAGAGAGAGAGAGAGATGGTCGGATGATGTGGGGATAGTGAATCAGGAAATGCAACAGATTAGCAAGGAGGTAGTAAGGACAGCTTTGGAGAGGATGAAGAATGGAAAGACTGTTGGTCCAGATGACATACCTGTGGAAGCATGGAATTGTTTAGGAGAGATGGCATTGTGTGGTGCAGTGGTGGCAGGGTGGAAGTAACTGCAGGGATCACAATTGTATAAAACTGGCTGTGCCTGGCAAAGATGTATACTATAAGTAGAAAGAATGGGAACATGCCAGTCTATCAGCAGTCATTTTTATGAAAGGAGAAGTGCTGAAACTGTAGTTTTCCGTTCTCCACTGTTGTGTGACCTAAGAGTAGGTATGCTGAAGTATGGTGGCCCAAGGCTTTGCCCCTGCAAAAAAAAAAAAAAAAAAAAAAAATATATATATATACATATATATATATATATATATATATTACCTCCAAAGTTCAGCAAGAGTTGTTTTGTCAGGAGTTTTTGTGACCTCGCTTTCAGGTAAAGTGAATATGATTGAATATGATGTGAATATTCACCACTACTGAATAAACCGGTATTTTTAGACCTCTTGGATTGTCGTTTATGTGTTTTATCAATTGACAAGGTTACTTTTGGATTTATTGGTACAGATTTGGAAATTGTGACTTTTATGCCCTGGCAGCCCCATTGCACTTTGTTTGTGGATTTACAATTGTTATTAATTTTAGCGTTTGTGCATTGGGGCTCTTATCTTCTGGGTTACCAGCGACTGCTTTTATATTTGTAATTATTATCGTGATGTGAATATCAGTGACTCTGAAAGAACTATGTACATGTTTAAACTTCCTTTAAATTCCTGGGCCTTTTCTCTGGTTTGATTCACATACAGTGAAATCATACACTTTGAAGCAAACTTCATTATCATTTACTGTTCCATCTTTCTTTCTTTTTCTTTCATGTTTTACAGCATAAAAGGGTATATTCCTCTTGTTTTTGCATATCAGAGTGTTGAACAGTGCATGCCATACTTTCTATATGACATTTAATGGTGCATTAAAACTAATTTTAAGCCCACTGTTAAGCTCATGTGGACTAATTGTGTCCAGTAAGACTGTCAGCAATATTTTCGGATGTTACTTGTTATTAATCAGTGGCAGTGGCTGTCAGTGTTTTCACTGCAAGACAGTATACTTTTTAAATGTTACAAATGGAGTTGAATTGTCAATTAACCCCTATATTTTATGTATTTACTTTGTTAAAAGTCAAAATAGTTCACTAACAATACAAAAAGCTCCATTTATGGTGTAGAAAGACATCTGGACATAACTGAACATCAGCTAAGCTTTTTAAACAAGTATCCCATTTAATCTGTTTCTTTTTTTCAGTTTTTGCCAAGATGTGTCATGCAGTCTCATCTAAAATAAGTCTAATCCTCCTGCTTCAAGGTATGTTTCCATCTTTGCACATATCTTTTTATATGAAAGAGGCTACTAATAAAATGTTTCTAAAAGTTAATATTACAGTCCTGATGTTGCTGTTATGGACATGATATCTGGATATATGTCTTTAAATGTGGGCATACATTTTACAACATTGCTTGATCACAATTCCAAAAAGCCTGAACTGTATTAGAAGCATTATTCCTTTTTTGTCATTTGGGACATAATCAGAAAGCGGTGTTTTTTATTAATGGTATCCCTAAGCTACAAATTCAGGTTATTGCAGAAAGGGGTGGGTATAATCATTAAGGTGCTTACCTCACAGATACAGGGTATAGAGTTTGATTCGTGTATGTCAAATGGAAATTGGTTAGGCTTAAAATGGTGTACAAGGGAAGCTAGCCTAGTATTTACCTACGAAAGGCATGCTGTTTAGTTTTATTAAAAAGTTGATTAAAATTATAAGAGACTATTGTTTGTTTAGTTTTAGAAAAATGAGAAAAAACTTTAAAAATGTATGTTATTCAGATTCAGAGGATATGCAGTTGATTTGAATTTGCTTTAAAATGGAAACTTGAAACTTAACAAAAAGTGTGTGAGCCTCAGCTGAAAGCAATGCTATGCTTACAACTCTTACAACCACAGTGAGGCTTTGTTGTAAACTCTTACTGTAGATGTTTTGGTGGTTATTGTAAGATGGCAGTGCAATCCATTGACAACATTCTAATCTAGCAAGAAAGTCTGACATCTTTTATTACACATTATTTTTTTCTTTTGTACAATGTTTCTTTCCTTGACTTTTATTTTTCATTTTCCGGTACCAAACCATTCAGTCTCTTCAGAGTTAAATGCATGCATTTGGGAACAGTTTTTGTGAGACATGAAATGTACCGTAATATTTAACTCATACAAAATGCTCACCTCTGCGTACATTGTCATTTTTACTGTCAGTCTTAAATGTACTATATTGCTAACAAAATCCCAGATAGAAAGGGCTGCCCAGTGGCTACAACATATATGTGTAGATATGAGCTTGTGTGTGTGTGTGTGTGTGTGTGTGTGTGTGTGTGTGTGTGTGTGTGTGTGTGTTAAACAGACAAAAACACTCTGTTTTTTGTTCTAGATGTCTGTTTTTCAAATGTTTGTAGACATTTTGTATTGTTAGTTACTGTATTATCCATAGTGTCCCAGTGAATGATCTTGTTGTCTGTTGAAATATTATCGAATAATTCTCATTTTGTCTTTTCCTGTGAGGATTAACAAACAAGTAAACTCAAAAGTGCATAACATTTTCAGGAGGTGGTCTATAAATTCAATATTCATGCACATATCTCTCAACCACTGAGCATTAAAAAGTCATAGCACACTGACATCGTCATAGCAGAGTGTTAGAAAAAAGTAGCAGTCTTGTATTTTTTAGAACAGAAGTTCTTTGGTTCATAGACCCCATACAATTAATCTTAATGCAGGCTTAATTTGGTAGCCGGAAAATTTCATTTTATATTTACAATCCCAGATTCTCAACCCCTATACCTCTCAACTGTCCAGAATTTTGCAGGCTTTCCAGATTTTTGTATCCTATTTTGTTTTTTTCCTAATAGAATTTGTTGTTTGCTGGAAAATCATTGAAAATTGAAGTCACTAAGTAATGAAAGACATCTGAATTTCAGATTTCATATCTTTCAGAAAATGCATGCTAATGCCAAACTTGCTGTAGCAACTTTCTATGTTTATAAGACCAATGTTTAAAATGTATCCCTGATTTTGGGCCTTTGTCCTTCATTATTTTTGTCCGGAATTCATGTGCTAAGAGGTTGAGAGGACTGGACTGTAAACTTGCTTTGCATTTAAAAATGTGCACATTTTTCCAGATACTGTACCCATGTTTTTACTAAATTGCATTACACGCATAACAAATGTTTTTAAATGAGTACCCTTATCACTGAGCAAATCATGTATAGAGCTGTATAGCACACTTTAGTTTAGGCAGTTATAGATACATTGTGGCCTTAGAAAGCCACAATGTATCTGACGTTTATTCAGAAAGAAAGCAGTCAGTTGAGTACAAAGTGTATGCCTGGCTACACACTTTAAAGAATGTACCCTTAAACCTGAATAACTTCATGAAAAAATCAGTAAACTTAGGAGAAGGAAATGTAAATCTGAAAGCAAAATCATAGCAGCTACGCAGTATGTGCATGAAATAAAACCATACGTACCTGTGACAGTGAGGTGATTGTTTCCCATTTTGTGCTAGAACCTTATGGAACAGGCCATAATTATACTGGATGCAGATCTACAGGTATGTGCACCTTGTCAAAGTAAGATTTTTAACATGTAAGGGCTTAGAATGACTAGGAGCAGTAGCAGAGCTGTAGCAAGAGTGGGGAGATGGGCAGCTATCTGGGTGCAGGGCATAAGGAGGTGTGATTAGCAGTACCGGCATTCAGTTTCTGAATGAGGATACTGCATTTGTGGTCAGAGCTGAAGCTCAAATGGGATAGTGCAGTACCAACATTCAGAAATAAATGCCGATTGTGCAGCTGTAGTAATCACTGAAGTGCTCAGTACTCAGTTTGTGGTATTTCACTGTAGCAGGCTGCTTGCTATATTTAAAGCAAATGGTTTGTTACAGCTTAAAGAAGAACTTTTTGTTTTTATTATTTATTTATTTTTTGTTTAGTTTAGAGTTACCAGACCAGGAAACTGCCTGCTCTGGGCACTGGACTGTGTAGCTATAGCTCTGAGCAGCACGGTCTTGCAGAAGACCCGTCCATGAAAATGAAAATATCAAACTGGTCATGTCCTTTATTTTCAGTAACCTACTCCTCTCTCTCTGTAACTTAGTTTAAAGCTATTTTTACAATCTAGAGTGCCTCCATTTTGTTTATTGTTTGCCTTGTAAATATGTATCATCTTTTTTTCTAGAGAAGTGTTTGAAGATAAATATTGTGTGAACATCTGTTCATAAATAGTTTCTGAAAAAGGAATATGTCACATTAAAATAAGCCGTCAGTGGTATCACGTTTACGATGAAACCATAACTGTTTTTACAATTTGATCCTCTGTTGCTAAGCATTGTGGGGGATATTCATAATGCAGCAACTCATAAGCAAATAACAGTTATGAGCAAAAAGCATTGCTATTCTCAAATGGGAAAGAACTAAATGCAGCACATTTGAGATGAATTAAGGAAAGCAAAGACATTTTGAAAAATAAGCTTAGGGCAATAGAATATGTAAATATGAAGGACTAAGTGAAAACTGTAAGCTGTGTATTACTTTGTAATATTTTGTAAATATCCAGATATTAGCGGAGGGGCATGGTTCATACCTCTTAACCTCTTAGAGCAAAAAATCTGGACAAAGCCATAAGTAAAAGGGGGACAAGGTCCAAAAATAGGGACAATTTTTAAATACTGCTCTTACAAACTTAGAAAGTTGATAGAATAACAAATTTTGCATCAGCATACAATTTCTGAAGGGTATGAAGTCTGAAACTCAAATGTCTGCCATTATTTTTCTAACTTCATTCTTTAATGATTTGCCAGTAATTTGCCATAAAAACATAATTTTATGAAAAAAAAATCAAAAATGTGAGGCAAAAATCTGGACATTCTGAGAGAATCTGTACAGTTGAGAGGTATGGCCGTAGTTATGTGCAGTCATGTTTAAAATACATGAGGCAAACTGCAGACTGCACATCTTTTATTACTGATATTTTTTTAAACAAAAGTGGGGGGGTTAATGTATTTTATAAGGCGGCATCCTGATATGGCTATCCTGATTGTTTCACTGAAGAATAGAAAGGAGCAGATAGGAAAGATTGAAAACAGGGTAAACACAACAAAGAGGAGAGCTCAGAAGGAAAAACACCAAGAGGGTTGTGCTAGAAGAGGTGGGAGAGGAGTGGCATTATGTTTTTGTCGGGGGATATACCCTCTATTTTTAATTTTTTTTTATATGAGAGGGTAGTGTGGGAAATAGGTATTAGGGTGTAGGTGAAAAGATAATGGAAGAAGAGCTGAAGTGCCTGTAGGAATCTCAGCCCACAGAGCCTCAAATATTTCCACTGTTAGAAGGGGGGACAGTGGAGGACCTCAGTGTTGAAGGGTAAGGGCCTGTGGTAACATTTTGGTCGGCACTAGCTTCTGTGTGCTGCAGCAAATCCTTAGCTGAACCCCCCGCATTCATCTGTTTAAATCTGAAGGCTGCCCCTGCTTTATGTATACTTGGTGATCAGTCCCCCACACATGCACACTATTGCTTGACTTAAGCCATAGCGCTTACTTCTCATCAGTAACTTTAGAATTTTGTTCTTTTCGTAGCTGTTTATGTGAGCCCTTAACCTCTTCTTTTCTGTAACTTTGAGTATACAGATTAACCTGTAATCCCCCTCCAGTTTTACACTCAACCCTCAAGATTTTCGTATTGTTCCCCACTCTTCTACAACTGGATTACCCTTAGTACTTTCTTTTTCACTGCAACCCCCCCCCCTTTTTTTTTTACTTTTACTTCTTTGATAAATGCTACTTGCATGCACACCTAGGCAGCTAGTCTATGCTGAGTCTGCAATCACTATACTTCAAATATTTTTTGCACTCACAAAGTGTCTGTTATAATCTTGTTTTTTCTCTCAATAAATATGTTTTTGAAGCATTTCTTTATAGACCTCAATTGAAAAGGGATCTTGCTTGACCCAATTGGACCTTCCCTGTAACTCAGTGCAAATACATAAATTTGTAAAACTAAGATTGTCACACAGCACCTACCCTGTCAATGGTACAGATTTTATCTCCAAGATGAGCAGTGTGACACACTATCTGTCTTTAAAAAGGATGCATGGGTATTCATAGCTTCACCCCTGGTATGACTTTTCTGTCCCTCCTTGACAAAGGAGGTAAGACCTAAGGGTGGGTGCTACCAATGTGAAGATGTCCTTGCAGTTCATTTGCTTGTACCTCCTATGATCCTGTGAACTGCAAGCAGTGGATTACCCCAGAATTAAAACTTTACTCTGTGCAAAGTATAGGTTTCTGCTTGGAAATAGTGGAAACAACTCCCCACCCCAAACAATCTGAGCAAATTCACCAACCTACAAAACCTAGCTAAAAAGTCATAAAAAACCAAACAAATTCCTCAAAAAAAAATTACCTCTTAAAAAAACAAACAAAAACAGCTGTCACATAAAACAAACAAACATAACTTCAGTTTACCACATAGACTTCCTCTCAGAATTCAGCACCCTCCTCTATACCTTTTAATAAACAGCCCCCTAGCTGACCCCCCCCCCCATTCTTCTTCAGAGGAACAGCTTCAAAGGAAATAATGCCCTTGACAGAATCCCATACAATGCCCCCCTTCCCCTCAAGTGATGACAGAATTCTGTCATCCAAAGAACAAATATTCCCTTACTCAGACACCTTATCAGAATCCACCTCTCTCAAAATGTCATTCCATCTGAATGGAAGCAAACTACAGTCAGACCCATACCCAAACTCTCAAAACCCAAAACACAAATGAATCTCACCAAATTCCAACACCTCCAGCCTTAGGAAAAATACTAAAAAAATTGTCTTTGCACAGTTCACCAAATACATAAACAGTACAGCATCCTTACTCCCCACCAACATAATTTCTTGTCAAGATCAATACAGTTATTGCAATTTATACACTAACAGATAATAGCATGTAGAACATGAACATACGTTGTCTCATAGGGGAAATATTTATCAGCCACAGAAAAACCTTCAACCTAGTTGACTTTGAACTGCTTCTGAACTCCCTCCTTACAGCAGATGTCAGCTGTGACTCCCACTTTCAAAAGTTTCCATATTAACAAATAGTTTAAAGTTCAAATAGGAAAATCTGCATCTGTACCAGCTCTCCTTAAAAAGGTCTACCCCTGGGATCCATTTTCTTACCTCTCCCATTCTCTCTCCCTCTTTATAAACAGTCTTGCAGCAAGACTACCACAGACCCCTGCAGTCATTAATGCAGTTGACATGGCCATCTGGTCATCTACAGGTCAGGCACTTCTTACTCCACCAGTACAAACCAGTTACATATTACTCCAGGCCTCCCTCACATACAAAAGTGTACACAATGACACTTTACATTTTATTTACAAGGCATTCCCACAAAAGATCAACCTCTCATACTTTTAATTTCAGACATAATGTAATCTGTCCATACCTCTTAAAACAATTACACTCAACCCAGTCCAGCTTTTCCATTATGGCATCTCAAACTTGGGAATCACTTCCAGCAAAAATTAAAGACACTAAAACCTTTTCCAAATTCAGGCAAAAACTTAAAAAAATGCTTACTCAAAGATGTTACTTGCATATATTGGGATGTCTCAACTATATTAAAAATATGCCTCTTTCAGAACCTGTAATATTTATGCTTTCTCCCTTTAAGGCATTTTACCATCTTTGTGAACATGAGCCCCTTGTTTTTGTTTGTTTTTTAATTTTTGTTCTTAAAAAGGCCCAAAGTGATTTTTTACTCTCACTAATGAGTACTCATTTTTCAATAGTCAGATTGTTTTCTATGATGAGGTAGCTTCTTTATTGAGTCATGGGTGTTGCATGAATCCCCTTTGCTGATTATGGCCAAATGTGATAATGGTGCAAAGAGTAAAGCAGGCACATCAGAGTTATATTCAGTGCTGCTCACAATTTATTACAATCCAATAGAAGATGGTAGGAGACAGTACTGTCTCCCACCCTGGTTTTACGCTGTTGTCGCCTAAAAATCTTCTATTGGATTATAATTAACTGTAATAAAGTATGATCAGCACAATCTAATAGAATAGTTTAGGAAACAATATTGTAAAACCAGGGTGGGGGGCATTGATGAGAAGAGTCTTACTAGGGAGTTAAAACCCCCCCGGACATCTACACAATCCCCCATATGGAGACTATTTGCATGGAGATGTTTGCATCAACATTTTATTTATTTAATTTCTTTAATAATAGATATCTAATGCTCTCAGTTTTTGTTCTCTCCTCAGCTGATATGTTCAGATCCGAGGTGCTGGATCCAACTTGGCTGCTTGTAAAAGTTTGCAGCAATCTAAAATTGTCGAGCTTCTCCCTTACTCATAATGCATCCTGCCCATTACTTCAAATCTCGTTTGCCTCCGTTAGGAGAAAGACATGATTATTTCACTCTAGAGCTACTAAGACAGTAAGTGTGATTTTTGTGTTTTTTCTACCTTACATTTTCTTCAGCTATCTTTATTTTTCTACCATTGTACTAGTGTACTCTAGGTACTATCATTAGTATCTCGTCTCTGCACTTTTTTTTCTCTCTTACCTTCTACATATAATGTATCCTTACTACTTTTGTAGGTAGTTCCCTGTTTCCCCTTTTTCTTTCCTTACTTGTCAAAAAAAAAAAAAAAAAAAAGCATATATATATATATATATATATAGTTGCAACATTTTCTTCCTTTCATTTTATTGTTGCTGTTGTTGTTGTTAAGCCTTTCTGTAGAGTTATTTACAGTCCTTCCTGTATGATTGCTCTTGTGTGTCATGGCTGAAAAAGACAAAACACCAGCAGGGTTTAAGAAATGTGGGAAATGCGGCCAAAAGATACCTATTTCTGTTGCGCACACTCTTTGTGTCTACTGCCTTGACCCCCTTCACCTGCAAGAGAGCTGTGCGATCTGCCATGCCTTTAATCCCCATACATTGGTAGAGCGCAAAAGTGTATTAATCTTGAAGGGACTTTTGACATCCTTTTTCAGTGATGCCTTTTCTGGAGAAACTTCTAAAATGTTGCTTAAATCATCTCCGAGCTCTTTTTCAGTTTCATCAAAGACAAAGAAAGTTTCAAAAAAAAAAAAAAAAAAAAAAGAAACAACTCGTAGTCAATCTCGATTTCCTGCAAAACACTCTGGCACCTCGGCTTGTACTAAGCCTTCAAGGAGTACATTCACAATGCTACTAACTCACTTTATGCCCACTAACATCCAATAAAACATTCAATCCATTAATCAATTAAGCAATTAAGCATTAAAATACCTAAAAATATGCATTTGAGCAAATTCATTTAAAGACGTATTTTAAACTACGTAACACATTTCAAACAACAATCAATATTTAAACCTTGTGGAACCAAAGTCCCAAAACTTCAGAATAAAAACTCTCTCTCTTTGTATAATAAACTGTTTCACTTATTATTCACATACTCTATATTTATTTGTTCTAATATTGTAGCTGTTAAATCTTTAGGATCACTAGCATGATGCAATTTAAAATGCTGAGCCAAGGGACTTTCTTCTTTCTTTGCTTTAATGTCCCTAATATGTTCCAACAGTCTAGTTTTAAACGTTCTCTTTGTCTGACCTATATAAAATTTATTACATCCACATTTTATTGCATAAACTACACTCTCTGTAAGGCAGTTAAATGCTGCAACAGCCTTAAACATAATATTATTAATAACAGGAAAAGTACTCACAATATATTTGCAACCCAAACATCTGCCACATGGTACAGTACCTATAAATTGAATATGCTGTATTACACCAAATATACTGTATTATCTGTTGGTCTACTAAATTTAGTTTGAACTAACATATCTTTGAGACTAGTCCCTCCCTTATAAGAAAATGTTAACTTCTGTTCTGCCAAACCTTTCAACTTTCAAAAAAGCCTCCTTTGAATCTGACAGCTTATTTGGATCCGTCAATGAAGAAGAAAATTAAGTAATTGGATCCAACCTACTCAGATCAGACAAAAGAAAACAGTACCTCTTTGGATCGGACAGCTTCTTCGGATCTGAGGTCTCCAAAAACAGGATTCATCAGCTTCAAAGTCCTCTGTCCCTCCTACATTTTTGGACACACTACCTAGAAAAAGATACTCCCCATCTGTGGACCTTGTCCCATCAAGGGTACCTTCTCCTTTTCTTTACAGACTGGACGCTTCCCTCCAGGCAGTCCTCTTGCTCTTCTAGGAGCCTCACAGTAGAATATGTACAGAGGGAAGTGAGACAGATGCTTTTGGCGTAGAGCCTCACAGCTGTTACCTCTTCTGGTCAGGAAGCCCTTATATGTTTCATAGTTTCATAGTATAATACTAGGCTATCTGCCCTGGGGTATTTGTAAGCCTAGCCATAGTGATGTGGCTTTTGCCACCCCATGAAATGGTACAAAAATGTACAGAATAAATCTAGAATACTGTGCCTCTGTCTAGTAGTGACACAATGAAGGTCCCCTTATATAATAGAATTAGTTTACTGTGCCCCTGTCTAGCAGTGACACAGATGTGACCCCTGGGGTTAGACTCCACCTTTGACTCTTCCTCCTCTGATTCCCTCCATGGGTTTGGAGTGTTTGGATCTGAGTCATCCAGGCCCATCTTCTTCTGGTCCAAAGATCACTCTATCCTCAGATCAGATGTTTGCTCTGAGATCCTGCATGCTATCAGATGCAGAGAACTCACAGAGGTGTTTCTACCCCATCCAATCTGAGGTGTTTCAGTTGAGTCTGAGGACTATGGAGCCATCTCTGCACCTCAGAGATTTGGCAAGGTTTATTTCAGCTTTGACTTTTGCCTTAGTGTGGCTTTCCTTGGAGGAGGGTGGGACCAAGGATCAGAAAGCCCTCCCTTCAGGCCCAAGTTCCTATCCCTCTCTAGGAAGGTCAGCCTTTAGGATCTTGGCGAGAGCCCTGTCCACTTCCTTGACATAGATGGGTCCTATTCCCTTGGGTTCAATATACCCTGCTCTGTGTTAGTAGTCTCAACTAACCCTGTCCTACAGGGGCAGCCAGTTCCAAAACTTCAGGATACCCAATTGGGTATTTATACCACTTCTTATGCCTCCCAAGATTATCCTACTGAAGAAGTCCCTTAGAAGAGGATATGTAACAGGAAGCATCTAGATTCCCCTGAATTTGTCACTGAAGGCACAGATTTTGAGGAGGGTGAAGGATCCCCATGGACACCTCCTGTGGATGTCTCATTTGGAGACATCCTTGAAATCCTAAAACAGAGAGATGTCTGGAAGCCCAGCAATCCTTCAGAGGAATCTGTGCTCATTGAGGCATTTGGTACCAGCTCATCTATGTCTTGGATGATTCCATCTGCTGACAAGCTCATAAATGTGGTCTCATAGGTGGAGTGGAAGGAACCTGACTCCATTGAGCACATACCAAAGAAGCCTGATAAAATTATGACCCCTCTGGAAGACGTACAGTTCCGGTCCAAGGGTCCCCCTGTTGATGTCATGGTCATAGCAGCGGCCACCAAAAAGAAACTAGCTGATGAAAGTTCCTCTGTTCATCCCCCCCTGACAAGGAGTCATGAGCCATGGACAGGTTTGGGAAGCATGTCTCTGCTTCAGGGACCTTCACCTCAAGGTCCCTGAACTACTTGGCACATTTCACCAGATTGCAAAAGGAACTGAATAAGGAACTCTTGGATACCCTTGCAGGAAATGTGTCTGAGGAGGTGAAGGACTCAGTTACCTCACAGCTAGCAACCATTCAATTGATATCAAACTTGTCCACGAGGCTTATTTCCAATGTGGCAGAAAGAACATCAAGGGCAGTTGGTTCAGGCGTAGCCATCAGGAGACACTCCCTTCAATTGATATCAAACTTGCCCATGAGGCTTATTTCCAATGTGGCAGAAAGAACATCAAGGGCAGTGGGTTCAGGTGTAGCCATCAGGAGACACACCTGGATGTACTTCTGTGACTTCATGGAGCTTTTTAAGTCTACGTTCATCAATGCTCCTTCTGACGTCACCTCTCTTTTTGGCCCCAAAGTAAGAGATACATTGTCCAGGTGTGAGATGGATAGAAAGACCCTTTCTGCCATGGGCATGCATTTTTCTACCCCCCTAATGATCCATCTCAAGGAATCATTGGGGAGGTGGAAAAATGTGGTTCAAGAAATCCCAAGGATCTCTCCAAGACACATGTAGAGGGTCTTCCCCAGAGGCAAATGGTAGACATTGTCCTCCTAGCAGAGGAGGTCTACAACATCAGTGGTTCAGGGAATCTTTCTTTGGCAAACCTTTCCAGTGCTCCTGAATGGAGGCCTGATTGACCCCCCACTGGAGGCAACTGGGGGTCATTTGTCCCTGTACCAGAGAGCCTGACTAGAGATAACAAAAGACGTGTAAGTGCAGAGGATCATAACCAGAGGATATATAATTCCATTTTCCCTTTCTCCTCCAATTTCTAGGAAAATCCCCAATGTTCCACCGAAACAGAGAAATCAAATGGCCATACAAATGCTGCTAGACAAAAGAGTCATCCTGGAGGTCCCCCCAGACCAAAAATGTTCTGGAACTTACTCAAGATTCTTTTAAGTGCCAAAGAAAACAGGGCACTGGAGACCATTTCTGGATTTTAGCAATCTAAACAGATTTGTTCAAAACACAAAGTTCTGGATGGTCACAGTTCAGTCCATTCTTCCGTTTCTGGAAAAGGATGATTGCATGTGCTCAATAGATCTCCAGGTTGCATACGATCATATAAAAATAAACAGGTAATCCAAGAGATTCTTACGCTTCTGGCTAGGAGCCAGTCATTATCAGTTCAGAGCACTGCCCTTTGGCCTCACCACAGCCCCCAAGGGTGTTCACCATGTATGGCAGTGGTAGCAGCTCACTTGAGACTGCAAGGATTCGTGTGTTTCCATACTTAGACGACTGGCTCATTACCACTCTGACCGGGCATCAACTCATTATGGCAAAAGAAGAGATCATCCACACTTGCACAAGATTAGGAATAACCATAAATTTTGAGAAGTCGAATGCCAATTCAAACTCTAGAATTCATAGGAAATCTATTCAACACAAGGTCAACAATAGCCTCTCTTCCCCTTTACAGAGTTCAGACTTTAAGGTCACAAGTCAACAAGATACTTTGCAGTACCACAATCTCGGCTCACCTAGTACCGCAAGCTGTGGGATCAATGGCAGCAGCGATAACCCTCGTTCCACTTGCCGGGTTTCACATGAGAGTTCTCCAATAGATGCTGGCATCTCAGTGGTCGATTTTTCAACTACCCTTGTCAACCCCAATATGAATTACAAACTCTTGCAAGAAAAGTTTGATGTGGTGGATCCAATTGGATCAGGTACTACAGGGTCATCAGTTTGTCCCCTCACAGCCCAAGGCCATAGTGACCATGGACGCTCCCCAGCTAGGGTGGAGAGTATTACCTGGGAAAGACAGTCTGAGGCATGTGGTTCCCTGAAGAGGCCAATTTGCATATCGATGTTCTGGAGTTGAGAGCAGTATGTTTAGCATTGCAAGCCTTCCAGGATGCTCTACTATCAGGAACAATTGCAATTTAAACAGACAATATGTGAATGGTTTGGTGCATCAACAAACAAGGACGAACCAGATCATACCCTCCATGTCGAGAAGTGCTAAGGGTGTGGCAATGGGCAGTATCTTTGAACCACTTTTTCTTAACATCGCTTATTTCGGGGAAGTCCAGCATGCTAGAAGACAGGCAGAGTAGGTGCATACTGTTACCTCATGAATGGCCCCTCAGTCAGAAAGTTGCAGAACAAATTTTCCACAAATTGGGCTAACCATGCTGCAACCTCTGTACATCCCTCATAAACAAGTGCAGAAGCAATTTTGCCCTGATCCCACCACAGGGGGAGTCACTGAAGGATGCTGTTCTCCATGATTGGCCACCCTGGATTACTTTTCGTATATCCCCCAATTCCTCTAATCCCGAAATTCCTTCAGAGAGCTGCCTGGCTGAAGACCAAAGTTATCCTCATTGCCTCCTTTTGGCCTTGACAGATTTGGTTTCCCTTCCTGTGGCATCACTTTGTTCACCAACCTTGGATTCTAGACCCAGTTCCAGACCACCTGTCTCATCTGATGGACATGACACATCTGGAACTTCCGAGCCTCAAGCTGACAGCTTGGGTTCTCTAATTCCAATAAAAGCTAGACAATCAACTGCGCTCTTCCCCTGTGTGGCACATTTTGCTGTCTTCCCTTAAGCCATTCACTAGGAAACATTACGCTAGTAAGTGGAAAAGATTTGTAGATTGGACTATTCAAAAGCATATAGACCCTTTCTTGGCACCAATTAGTCATGTGCTAGAGTTCTTGATGCAGCTTTTCAACCAGGGGGCTAGTTCTTCAACAATGTCCAATTAGCAGCGAATTCTAATTTCCACAGTGGATTTGATGGCCTCTCACTAGCTTCTCATAAACTATGTAAAGTCTTTTTGCATGGCACAATTATTCTTAGACCACCCTTTTTAAAGATCCCACGCTGCCATACTACAGTCTTTGATTCTACCACCCTTTGTGTCTGCCCATCATTGTGACCTTTAGTATTTGTCTTGGAAGACCTTATTTTTGGTTGCCATCACCTCCACCTTACAAATTTCAGAAATTCAAGCATTGTCAGTGAAACCTCTATAAATATAGAGTATCCTTACGAACTAATGCATCCTTTTTGCCCAAGGTGGTATCACAAATCAACATCAATCAATGTATTAATCTTCCGGTATTTTTTTTTGAAATATTCCAACAAAGGAGAATATTTGCCACACTTGCTAAATTTGCATAGACAATTATGTTTCTACCTTTGCAGGACAAAAGATATCAGAGAAACTGATCTTTTGTTTGTATCATTTGCTGGATTGAAGTTGGGTGCACCTGTATCTAAAGTCACCTTAACTAAATGGCTTACTGACTATATCTCCTTTAATTATAACAAGACAGGAATGACTTTGCTTTACAAAGTACTGGCTCATTCTGCCAGATTTGTAGCTACCTCTTCAGTTTTCTAGTCAACAGCTTCCATGGATGATATTTGTTCAACAACGTGGGTTTCCCCTCATACCTTTATCTCTCATTATAAGCTGGATCTGGTGTCCAGGGGTAGGACATCTTTTGGCTCAATGGTGCTCAGAAATATCCTTCCATGAATCCTCCTAGGGTTCTAAATAGCTGGGGACTCTGTCCCATCAGTCAAGGATGGAATGAAGATAGACAACATGAGATAAAAAAGTTATTTACTTACCATACCATTCCATCTGCATTGTCGATTTTCGTTCCTCCTCGACTCTCCTCCCACCAACCCCCAACCTTTTTAGGTTTCTTCTAGAAGAGTGAGAGGATATAACAATTGGGTTGCATCCTTATGTCTTTATCAACTCCAGGAGTGGCACTGCCCCTTCCTCTCTGAGACACTTTCTTTCTCTTCATCCAAATTGTACACACGTATATATTAATTGTAAGAGTATGGCTTTCTTTAATGCTTACAAATAAGATCTGAGGTAGTGGGGAGGATGCGTTATGGGTAAGGAAAAAGCTCAAGAGTTTTGGATTGACATGAGCATTTACAAGCTGCCGAGTCAGATCGATGCCTCGGATCCAAATCCATCAGTCGAGGAGGAATGAAAATTGACAACACAGATAGAACATTATGGTAAGTACATAACTTTTTTTTTATAACTGAGGTCTTATACCTCACCTACAACATTGGCTGTGTCAACAAGAAGGGATAACAGCATCCTGGGCACACATAATTTGGGAGTGTCACGTGATATAGCCTTCTGTGAAGCTCTCTGGCACCAAGTAGGCAATATATACCCCTTGCTCAAGAGGAGAGAAGAGAAATGTCAGTCTTAGGTTTTATACCTTGGCCACAATGCCCAAGCTTTCTTCAAATCATAGATTTTATCGCCAAAAACACTATTACTCTCCATTAGAAAGATGTAAATTCTTGCATGATAATTTTATGCTGGCATATACTACTGGGAATATTTTCAGATGATTTTAATTTGGCTAAGAGGAAGCATATGGAGGCAAAAAGTTTATACCATTGGGCAAAGTGTGTGTAAGCTTTGGGTTTATCCACCCCATATTGCAGTCTCCGCTTTCAAAGTTTCTAATAGGTGCTAAGCATGACACATAAAAAAATGGCAGTCTGAGCACATTACATTAAAGCAGATGGATAAAGCCAAGTGTTTTCTGACAGTCAATGTTATGCCTTACACTTTGAATATCCCCTAAAAGAGGAAGATTTGGGGTGAGCCATGTAAATATTTGAGTACTGAGAGTCCGTTTTCTTCCTAAGACATATCAGTACTGTTTAATGAAAAATACTGAACAGCAATTTGGACAGTCCCAAGCAAAATGTCTTCTCAAGTTCTAGAAGGACATAATGTATTTGTCATTCATTATTAGTTTGAATATTGCCTACAGTACATTTCAGTGGACACTACAACTTTACATAAATAAAGTGATAAGCAAATCTTATTTCTATCAATGTTTGAGTAGATACAAGTGCTGTCCTAACAAATTTATGTTAAAATTAGAGCTGATGTAGTTGGTACAACAAACAACATAACATATAAATCAAAAGTATTCACGTGCATTTATGGATGTCCAGGCAAATGTTATATGCCAACAGGTATTAAATGCTGTTATGAATTGTTTAATCTGAACTTTTGAAAAATAAAAGAATTAAAAAAAAGCTGCAAATACCACAGCACACAGGACATTACCTGACAGCAATCCCTGACTATTTCATATCATTCCACAGTCAGTGTCAGGCAACATATCTCTCCATTGACTTCTTTTACCCTGCACTGCCTGACTCCTTAAACCCTTAACCTGTACTCCCTAGCTCCATAAACCCTTACCCTGCACTCCCTCACTCCTTAAAACCTTATCCTGCACTCCCTAGCTCCTTAAACCTTTACCCTGCACTCCCTAGCTTCTTAAACCCTTACCCTGCACTCCCTAGCCCCTTAAAACCTTACCCTGTACTCCCTAGCTCCTTAACTCCTTTCCCTGCACTCCCTAGCTTTTTAAAACCTTACCCTGAACTCCCTAGCTCCTTAAAACCTTACCCTGTACTCCCTAGCTCCTTAACTCCTTTCCCTGCACTCCCTAGCTTTTTAAAACCTTACCCTGAACTCCCTAGCTCCTTAAAACCTTACCCTGCACTCCCTAGCTCCTTAAACCATTACCCTGTACTCCCTAGCTCCTTAAAACATTGCCCTGCACTCCCTAGCTCCTTAAACTCTTACCCTGCACTCTCTAGCTCCTTAACCCCTTTACCCTGCACTCCCTAGCTCCTTAAAACCTTACACTGCACTCCCTTAGCTCCTTAAACCCTTACCCTGCACTCCATAGATCCTTAAACCCTTACCATTTTTGAAACCCTCTCCCACTTATTCCCATTCCTAAACTTGTTTTCTCCTTTTTGATTTTTTCCTTTTTTTCTGCCTCTTATCATACAAAGGAACTTATAATTGTTTTCTGTTTTAAATGCTGGATCCACATGGCACTCTTACTGTTTGTGTTTTCGACAGTGCTTTATTTACAATTGTGTTATTGTTTATCAAACTGTTCTTGTTACTCCTTCCTGCACTTAGCCTGAATATGGTCCAGTTGCTTCAGTGCTCTACTGTGGTTAACAAAAAGTAAAGGTAATTAATAAATGTAAAAAAATACATTGCTAGCAGTTCTGATAACTCGTGCTTTCTCACCGTTGATCCACATTTAAATCTTACACATATGTGAGTATGTAGGTTTCTAGTTTCTTAGGTAAATGCTAGGCTAGCTGACTTTGTGGGCTAATTTAAGCCATTCCAAAGGCAATAATCAAATCCGGTACCTTGCATTTGCGAGGTTAAGACTGTAATCATTATATCAACCTCTACCCCCCCCCCCAACATGAATATGAATGAGAAGCAGGTGTGCCTTGCCTTGAGAAGGAAAAAGTGACCCCCCCCCATTATCTTCTAAACAGTGCCTCCTGATTACTGTTGAAGCTGATGTCCTGCACTTACTGTGTTTACACATTTGAAGGACAATAATAAGTTTTCTGTGTCTTATATTCACTTATTCCCATATTGAAAAGAAAGTCACAATTCCCTTTTTTCATGCCTTTGGGTGGAATAAAGAATGGAAAATCTGCTTATCACCATAAAGTACAAAACAACATGCAACAGTTTCTCTTGGTAAAATCTATTTTTCATTTCTGACTGCACTAATATAACTTGTAGACAGCAGTGTTCCTTTTACTATTTCTGTACATTGTGCACATACAAGGAATAAGATAAGGCTTGGGATAATGGTTAAGGTGTTTACTTCATAAATACAGGTACAGGGTTTGGTTTTCACTTTTATTCACGGTCTGGTTATTGACTGTGCATGCAATGGTTTGCAGACTGACTGCCTACTATTTACCTGTGAACGTGAGAAGTTAGAAAGCTTTCTAATGCTTCTCATTCTATCATGTTGATGAAGAAAGTTTGTAAATATAATATTGAAACCTCATCCAAACTTAACTTAACCATTCTAAATAGTTTGTGCAAAGCAAAATGCCGCAGTCACCTCTGCATTAGTATGCAGTGCTTTCAGTGTTACTGCCCATTGTACAAACGCAGCTGTGTCACTTATCTTGAATATGGAATATGCTAGAAAAGTGACTGCTGTAGCTTATTTTCTGTTTTCTTTGTTGATTTTTGTTGTATCCAAGGAATACTGCTGAGTTTTTATTTGGCATTGACTTGCTACTAAATCTCATTTCATTACTTACATTTACCTTTTAGCTTTAAAATGCTCTTGAGTACATTTCTTTTACAGAGTTTATTCAGTCATGAAAAGCACAGCAGTGCCATTAATATAACTACTGCTGCTATCTGTGTTCTCAGTCAGAATATGGTATTAAATCTTGCTTATCACAGAATATTTCTGTGTTGTTTCCACAGCCTACAATTAAAGAGGAAGAAAAAGCCAACCAAGAAGGAGTAAGAACAGCACTAAGGAAAGGAAAGTCTGAGAAACCAGCAGGCTGAGGTGAAGTCATGGCAGATGCCATCAAGACGTTGGCTGAGATAGGGGAGTAAGGGCTCCTAAGGGCTCCTAAGGGCTCCTAAGGCTACTCATAGCAGCTTGGAGAGAAAGGAGTATCTCAGCTGACTAGAGAGTAAGCATACTAGTGCCAGTGTTACAAGAACAAAGGGGGAATTCATATCTGTGTGCAGTACAGAGGTATCAGACTCCTGTCACTGCATTCAAATGCTGGAGAGGGTGATTGAAAACTAAATATGCATGGTAATAGAAAGTAGTAGAAAGTTAGATGGGAGAGGAACAGTAAAGATTCATATTAGGCTATAGCACAATCAAACTGATGTTTGCACTGAAACAGATGATGGAGAAGAAGCTGGAGATGAGAAAATTCAACTGTGCATTCCTAGACTTGGAGAAAGTGTATGACAGTGTCCCAAGAACTCTGACTTGGGCAGTCCTGTGATTGTTTGCAGTCCCAGAAACATTGGTAGGATTAGTGCAGATTTTGTACAAGGACTCACTGACACAAGAGTGAATAATGTTCAGACTCACAGAGGGGTCCCCATTAGGTGCTTCAGTTCTGAGCCCACTGCTGTTCATACCGGTGACAGACAACATAAGGAAACAAATCAGCAAAGCTGCTGTATGTTGACAATGCGGCAGTACACACAAGGACCTCAACAAAAATAAGAGAATGGAGTGTAAAACTGAAGGCACATTGCATTACACTCGGTGCACACGAGACAAAAAGAAAAGTACAAAATAAGCAATTTACTGATGACCCAAAAAAGTTTTATAGAGAATTGGGAAATAAGGTAAAAGGAATTGAAAGACGGCCAAAAAAAAGGAAGTAGATACATTTTGGAGAAGTATCTATGAAGATCATGTGGAACATAACAAGGATGCTAAATGGATAGAAGAAGTAAAAGAAAGAATAAGAAGTTTAAAGGTACAGGATATGAAATGGGATGAAATAACAGCCAGAGAGATTGAAACAAAGTTGAAAAAAGCTTCTAACTGGAAAACCCCAGGCCCAGATGCAGTACCTAACTTTTGGCTTAAAGTATTAACTTCTTTGCACGAGGATTTAGCCTTGAGTAAGAACTATTTATATGTGCACCCCAAACACACATTGCACTGGTTAACAACAGGAAAAACAATGCTCTTACTTAAGACTGAACCTGTAAGCTACCCTAAAAATTATAGACCAATAACTTGTCTTCTGACAACATACAAACTATAAACGGAAAATGACACTGACAGAGTTTATAGTCATTTAGAGGAAACTCAATTATGGCAGTAGAACAAAAGGGCAATAAAAGAAAGGATCATTTGTTGTTAAACAAATTTATAGTGGAGAATTGTAAAAAGGGGAAGAATCTAAGTAAGACGTGGATTTGATAGCATTCCATATTCATGGATAAAAGAGTGCTTAAAAATGTATAAGATACACCCTACACTGATTGACTACATTACAGTAACCATGAAACAGTGGCACACCACTTTGCAATTAAGCCATGATAAAGGACAGATTGTTGTCTCAGGGATAAAAATTCAAAGGGGGATATTCCAGGGTGACTGTCTGTCACCATTGCTATTCTGCCTTGCCATTAATCCATTAAGTTGTTTACTTAACAGCTTAGGCCATGGCTACAATTTGGCTCCTAGAAAACAACAAAGTCTAATGACTTCTCATCTTCTCTTTGTCGATGATTTAAAATTGTATAGCCCATCAGATGAGGAACGGAAAGCACAGCTGCAGGTTGTCAAAACATTTTCAGATGATACTGGAATGTTATTTGGTCTTGATAAATGTGCAAAAGCAACCTTTAGAAAAGGAAAACTGCAGCACCAGGAAAACATCAGTTTGGGACAAGAATGTGATATAAAAGAACTTGAGCAAGAGGGAGTGTATAAATACTTGGGAACTGATGAAGGATCAGCAAGAAAACACGAACAAATGCGAATGAAACTCAGTAAGGAATACTTTAGAAGACTTAAATTAATCCTGAAAACAACATTGACATCTAGGAACAAGATCCAAACTGTAAATCAATTTGCTCTTCCTGTCTTAACTTATAGTTTTGGAGTGACTGACTGGCCCCAAAAAGTGTGGGATAGACTGGATATTAAAATAAGAATGATGCTTCATGCTTACCAAATGATTTATAAAAATCAGTGTATACCAAGATTATATATTTCCCATTCTGATGGAGGGATGGGCCTCCTTGAAACTGATTGCATGTATAGATCTACAATCGAGGGACTCCACACATATCTACTGACCTCACAAGATCCAAATGTAGTTAAAGTTTTGAAACATGAAGAGAATAAATCTAAGATGACTTCTCTGCTTAATTTAGCAGAAGCATATTGACATCAAGCAGGAATGGAAATCAAACCAGAAGTGGCTAAAAATCAGGCAGCAACTGAATGTACCAAAAAACAAAAGAAAGAATATAAGGTGAAGCACCAGATGAGAATGCAATAAATGTGGAAAAAGTATAGAAAACTTCTGGAAGAGCCTTATGTTGATCAAGAACGAACACAGGAATGGCTAAGAAGAGGTGAATTTACATCAAGAAAAGAAAGGTTAATATTGGCAGCCCAAGATAGTGGGCTACGTACACACTGGTTTACAGAGTCCATTGAACATGTGGGAGAAACAGACATATGTAGGTTTTGTAAAACCGAATTGGAAACGGTCACACACCTTGTTGCTGGTTGCAATGCACTAGTGGCAGAGGGACTGTATACTGAAAGGCATAATAATGTGGCAAGACTACAAATAAACGAAACACTGATAGAAACTGATGAAAACTAGAACTGGTGAGCGAACCAGGAGACCAAAAGAAAAACAAGTGTATTAGCGCTTTCATCCACAAATTTAATGCGTGAACTTCTTCAGAAACACTTACATAACAAACCCAGTTCCTTAAATACTAACAATACAGGAAATGACCTCATATCAATTAATTTTGATTATTTAACCAATGCACACATAAACTAAAGATCAATAAAAAAATGATGATAATAATTTTCATGAATAAAACCGTCAAATCAAACAAACTATTATACAATGAAGCATATGTAAAAAAATATATATATAAATATAAATATATGTACATAAGTATAATTGTATAATGTACATATAATAAATATAACATTATCTATACTTTAAAAAACATTTTAAATTAATAGAATTATTAAGGCCAGGTGGCTTATCTGCCCCCAGCACAAGTTGCCACATGGTCTCTTTGCACTCCAAAATATTATCAAAATCTCCTCCAAAATGAATAGTACTGATCTTGTGCTGGAGGCACACAACACATCATTTCACTTATTCTGTGTAGGAGATATCTTCCCTGCCTGTTAAGAGGCACACAACACATCATTATGCATTGTAACAGATGTCTTCCCTGTCTGTTGTTCAGAGGCACACGACGCATTTTTGTAACACATATCTTTCCTGTCTGTTGTTCAGAGGTACATGACACATCATTATGCAGTGTAACAGATATTGTGTCTGTTGTTCACAGGCACATGACACATCATTATGCAGAGTAACAGATATCTTCCCTGTCTGTTGTTCCGAGGCACATGACACATCATTATGCAGTGTAACAGATATGTTCTCTGCATGTTAAGAGGCATATGACACATCATTATGCAGTGTAACAGATATTGTCTTTGTTGTTCAGAGGCACAGGACACATCATTATGCAGAGTAACAGATATCTTCCCTGCCTGTTGCTCAGAGGCACATGATACATCATTATGCAGTGTTACAGATATCTTCCCAGCCTGTTGTTCAGAGGCACATGACACATCATTATGCAGTGTAACAGATAACTTGCCTGTCTCTTGTTAAAAGGCACATGATACATCATTATGCAGTGTAACAAACATTTCCCTGCCTGTTGTTCAGAGGCAGATGACTCATCATTATGCAGTGTAACAGATATCTTCCCTGCATGTTGTTCAGAGGCACATGACACATCATTATGCAGTGTAACAGATATTGTCTCTGTTGTTCAGAGGCACATGACACATCATTATGCACAGTAACAGATATCTTCCCTGCCTGTTGTTCAGAGGCACATGACACATCATTATGCAGTGTAACAGATATCTTCCCTGCCTAAGAGGCACATGACACATCATTATGCAGTGTAACAGATATCTTCCCTGTCTGTTGTTCATAGGCACATGACACATCATTATGCAGTGTAACAGATATCTTCCCTGCCTGTTGTTCAGAGGCACATGACACATCATTATGCAGTGTAACAGATATCTTCCCTGTCTGTTGTTCAGAGGCACATGAGACATCATTATGCAGTGTTACAGATATCTTCCTGGCCTGTTGTTCAGAGACACATGACACATCATTATGCAGTGTAACAGATAACTTGCCTGTCTGTTGTTCAGAGGCACATGACACATCATTATGCAGTGTAACATATATCTTCCCTGTCTGTTGTTCAGAGGCACATGACACATCATTATGCAATGTAACAGATGTTTTCCCAGCCTGTTGTTCAGAGGCACATGACACATCATTATGCAGTGTAACAGATAATTTGCCTGTCTCTTGTTAAAAGGCACATGATACATCATTATGCAGTGTAACAAATATTTACCCTGACTATTGTTCAGAGGCAGATGACTCATCATTATGCAGTGTAACAGATATCTTCCCTGACTGTTGAGGCACATGAGACATCATTATGCAGTGTAACAGATATCTTTCCTGTCTGTTGTTCAGAGGCACATGACACATCATTATGCAGTGTAACAGATATCTTCCTTATCTGTTAAGAGGCACATGACATATCATTATGTAGTGTAACAAATAGCATCCCTGTCTGTTGTTCAGAGGCACGTGACACATCATTATGCTGTGTAACAGACATCTTCCCTGCCTGTTGTTCAGAGGCACATGACATATCATTATGCAGTGTAACAGATATCTTCCCTGCCTGTTGCTCAGGGGCACATGACACATCATTATGCAGTGTAACAGATATCTTCCCCGTCTGTTAAGAGGCAGATGACACATCATTATGCAGTGTAACAGATATCTTCCCTGTCTGTTGTTCAGAGGCACATGACACATCATTATGCAGTGTTACAGATATCTTCCTGGCCTGTTGTTCAGAGACACATGACACATCATTATGCAGTGTAACAGATAACTTTTCTCTCTGTTGTTCAGAGGCACATGACACATCATTATGCAGTGTAACATATATCTTTCCTGTCTGTTGTTCAGAGGCACATGACACATCATTATGCAGTGTAACAGATATCTTCCCAGCCTGTTGTTCAGAAGCAAATGACACATCATTATGCAGTGTAACAGATAACTTGCCTGTCTCTTGTTAAAAGGCACATGATACATCATTATGCAGTGTAACAAATATTTTCCCAGCCTGTTGTTCAGAGGCAGATGTCTCATCATTATGCAGTGTAACAGATATCTTCCTTGCCTGTTAAGAGGCATATGACACATCGTTATGCAGTGTAACAGATATTGCCTCTGTTGTTCAGAGGCACATGACACATCATTATGTAGAGTAACAGATATCTTCACTGTCTGTTGTTCAGAGGCTAATGACACATCATTATGCAGTGTAACAGATATCTTCCCTACCTGTTGTTCAGAGGCACATGACACATCATTATGCAGTGTAACATATATCTTCCTTGCCTGTTAAGAGGCATATGACACATTATTATGCAGTGTAACAGGTATTGTCTCTGTTGTTCAGAGGCACATGACACATCATTATGCAGAGTAACAGATATCTTCCCTGTCTGTTGTTCAGAGGCACGTAACACATCATTATGCAGTGTAACAGATATCTTCCCTGTCTGTTGTTCAGAGGCACATGACACATCATTATGCAGTGTAACAGATATCTTGACTGCCTGTTGTTCAGTGGTACATGACACATCATTATGCAGTGTAACAGATATCTTCCCTGTCTGTTGTTCAGAGGCACATGACATCATTATGCAGTGTAACAGATATCTTGACTACCTGTTGTTCAGAGGTACATGACACATCATTATGCAGTGTAACAGATATCTTCCCTGTCTGTTGTTCAGTGGCACATTACATCATTATGCAGTGTTACAGATATCTTCCTGGCCTGTTGTTCAGAGGCACATGACACATCATTATGCAGTGTAACATATATCTTCCCTGTCTGTTGTTCAGAGGCACATGACACATCATTATGCAGTGTAACAGATATCTTCCCAGCCTGTTGTTCAGAAGCACATGACACATCATTATACAGTGTAATAAATATCTTCCCTGTCTGTTGTTCAGAGGCACATGACACATCATTATGCAGTGTAACAGATATCTTGACAGCCTGTTGTTCAGAGGTACATGACACATCATTATGCAGTGTAACAGATATCTTCCCTGTCTGTTGTTCAGAGGCACATGACATCATTATGCAGTGTTACAGATATCTTCCTGGCCTGTTGTTCAGAGGCACATGACACATCATTATGCAGTGTAACAGATATCTTTCCTGTCTGTTGTTCAGAGGCACATGACACATCATTATGCAGTATAACAGATATCTTCCCAGCCTGTTGTTCAGAGGCATGTGACACATCATTATGCAGTGTAACAGATAACTTGCCTGTCTCTTGTTAAAAGGCACATGATACATCATTATGCAGTGTAACAAATATTTTCCCTGACTGTTGTTCAGAGGCAGATGACTCATCATTATGCAGTGTAACAGATATCTTCCCCGCCTGTTAAGAGGCACATGCCACATCACTATGCAGTGTAACAGATGTCTTCCCTGGCTGTTTTCAAAGGCACATGAGACATCATTGTGCAGTGTTACAGATATCTTCCTGGCCTGTTGTTCAGAGGCACATGACACATCATTATGCAGTGTAACAGATAACTTGCCTGTCTGTTGTTCAGAGGCACATGACACATCATTATGCAGTGTAACATATATATTCCCTGTCTGTTGTTAAGAGGCATATGACACATCATTATGCAGTGTAACAGATATTGCCTCTGTTGTTCAGAGGCACATGACACATCATTATGTAGAGTAACAGATATCTTCACTGTCTGTTGTTCAGAGGCAAATGACACATCATTATGCAGTGGAACAGATATCTTCCCTGCCTGTCGTTCAGAGGCACATGACACATCAGTATGCAGTGTAACATATATCTTCCTTGCCTGTTAAGAGGCATATGACACATTATTATGCAGTGTAACAGATATTGTCTCTGTTGTTCAGAGGCACATGACACATCATTATGCAGAGTAACAGACATCTTCCCTGTCTGTTGTTCAGAGGCACATAACACATCATTATGCAGTGTAACAGATATCTTCCCTGTCTGTTGTTCAGAGGCACATGACACATCATTATGCAGTGTAACAGATATCTTGACTGCCTGTTGTTCAGAGGTACATGACACATCATTATGCAATGTAACAGATATCTTCCCTGTCTGTTGTTCAGAGGCACATGGCATCATTATGCAGTGTAACAGATATCTTGACTGCCTGTTGTTTAGAGGTACATGACACATCATTATGCAGTGCTGTTGTTCAGTGGCACATGACATCATTATGCAGTGTTACAGATATCTTCCTGGCCTGTTGTTCAGAGGCACATGACACATCATTATGCAGTGTAACATATATCTTCCCTGTCTGTTGTTCAGAGGCACATGACACATCATTATGCAGTGTAACAGATATCTTCCCAGCCTGTTGTTCAGAAGCACATGACACACCATTATACAGTGTAATAAATATCTTCCCTGTCTGTTGTTCAGAGGCACATGACACATCATTATGCATTGTAACAGATATCTTGACTGCCTGTTGTTCAGAGGTACATGACACATCATTATGCAGTGTAACAGATATCTTCCCTGTCTGTTGTTCAGAGGCACATGACATCATTATGCAGTGTTACAGATATCTTCCTGGCCTGTTGTTCAGAGGCACATGACACATCATTATGCAGTGTAACATATATCTTCCCTGTCTGTTGTTCAGAGGCACATGGCACATCATTATGCAGTGTAACAGATATCTTTCCTGTCTGTTGTTCAGAGGCACATGACACATCATTATGCAGTATAACAGATATCTTCCCAGCCTGTTGTTCAGAGGCATGTGACACATCATTATGCAGTGTAACAGATAACTTGCCTGTCTCTTGTTAAAAGGCACATGATACATCATTATGCAGTGTAACAAATATTTTCCCTGACTGTTGTTCAGAGGCAGATGACTCATCATTATGCAGTGTAACAGATATCTTCCCCGCCTGTTAAGAGGCACATGCCACATCACTATGCAGTGTAACAGATGTCTTCCCTGCCTGTTTTCAAAGGCACATGAGACATCATTATGCAGTGTAACAGATATCTTCCCTGTCTGTTGTTCAGAGGCACATGACACATCATTATGCAGTGTAACAGACATCTTCCCTTCCTGTTGTTCAGAGGTAAATGACACATCATTATGCAGTGTAACAGATATCTTCCCTGCCTGTTAAAAGGCACATGACACATCATTATGCAGTGTAACAGATATTGTCTCTGTTGTTCAGAGGCGCATGACACATCATTATGCAGTGTAACAGATATTTTCCCTGTCTGTTGTTCAGAGGCGCATGACACATCATTATGCAGTGTAACAGATATCTTCCCAGCCTGTTAAGAGACACATGACACATCATTATGCAGTGTAATAGATATCTTCCCTGTCTGTTGTTCAGAGGCACATGACACATCATTATGGACTGTAATAGATAACTTCCTTGTCTGTTGTTCAAAGGCACAACACATCATTATGCAGTGTAATAGATTACTTTCCTGTCTGTTGTTCAGAGGCACAAAGCACAACTTAATGATGCAGTTTTACTGTTCATATAGCCATTGCATGTTTATTTATTTCACAAAATTGCAATTTTTAAATGATGGGTTGAATTCTTTATTTTTTGTGTAGTGATTGCTTGTGGATGTAAGATCTTTCCAATTACACAGCGCACAAACAAGTTTCCTGTTCCTGTGTGTTCACCTGTGAAGTTTTTAATGAGTGTGCTACAATAAATTCAGCTTCTACGTTTTGTTTCTTATCTCTGCAACTGGCTGTCACAGAATACCATTATGTTACTTTTCCATTCCTAACTGCAGACAATTATTTTCCTATCCCCATCTGTTTATCTCTAATTAGTGTAGCTTTCTGGTAGCAAGATACACAGCTTATGGTCTCAAAATGTTTTTATTCCATGCCCTCTAAGAAGGTGTTAGAGTAACACTTTTTAATTATTGAATTTGAGTTTATATTCTTAGGGAAGTGACTACATATGGATGAAGGAAATTTTTATGCAGTTCATTTTTTACTAATAAAAACATGTTTCCTGAAGACAGAAAAGAACATAGTGAAGTAGCATATAGCATTGATGGTTTAAAAGTTGTGTTCTCTCACACTTGACAGTGGCAAGTAATGGCCAAATATTTGCAAGAGGAAGAGTCTTATTTTAGTTTACATGATAAACACCATTTTGCAGTGTGTGCATATGAATACTTAAGCTCATATACTGATGCTTTTTTTACTTGTTTTTTTAAGTAATAAGAATGATTTTCAGCAGAAAATAAGAGGATTTTGGGGAAGAAATATAACAACATACTTTTTGTGGCTTCAAATGTCCTTGTTATGCTTTTTTCTTGCATATTCATGATGAAATCTCATGGACGTAATGCCTCACCTCCCAAACAACACACACAGACACACACACACACGCACACACGCACACACACACACACACACACACACACACACACACACACACACACACACACACACACACACACACACACACACACACCATAATTATATTTGCTTCTGTGTCTTCATAAAGTGGAAAGCAAAATGTCACAGCACTTGGTAAAATTAGTTTCATATCCCCATTTGCCTTAGTATGCATTACACATTAGATGTCTACTTTCCCTGTTAGTGTTGTGCAAACACAATTTTAAATAGAAACAAGGAATATATAGGAAAAAATGCTCCTACTTAATATTTTTGTTGCTTTGATTTGTCATGGCAATTGTATTGCTTGTTTCTGCCTTGTTCATTGGTTTGTAGGCGTGTAGTAGGCTAATAGCCCTAGAGCCTTTACAAACCTAACCCATAGGATTACCTTGGCATCATGCCACCTGACCTTAGTTCCCAGTGCCTCTGTCAAGCAGAGCCACTGGAGTGATCCCCGGGGTGAATTTTCTATTTCCCATCCACTTATCAAGATTTCTCTTGAAGAGGGCCAGTGAGGCGCTGTGCTTGGCATGTATGGGAAGTTTATTCCATAGCATGGGCAGTCTCTGGGTTATGAACCTGTCCCTCCAGCATGTTTTGGTGATTGTAGTAATGAGGTTGAGGTCTCTAGAGCATGTAGTGTGGAGAGATTGGGATTTCTTTAGATGTAGCATTTCTAACCAAGCTCAGTTAGACATGGCTTTGTAAGCGAAGCAGAGATCGCTTTTAAGTAGGTGATATGAGACAGAGAATAGTTGGAGTTTTTTGAGTCTGTCCATATAGGACAAATGTTTAAGGCCTAGAATCTTCTTTGTGAAGTACTTTTGCGGCCTCTCCAGTTGTTGCAGGTGTCTAGTGAGGTACATGACAAATGGGGCATTGGTTGATAGGTTCATAGGTTGGTACTAGGCTATCAGCCCTAGGGCCTATACAAGCCTAGCCATAACAATTCCCTGGCTATTTCTTCCCACACTATTTACTTCCCTGGATCCCTGTCCAGCAGGGTGACTGATGTGATCCCCGGAGTGAATTTCCTTTCTTCCATCCAATCGTCAAGGTTTCTTTTGAAGAGGGCCAAAGAGGTGCTCTGCTTGACATGTATGGGCAGTCTGTTCCAGTGTCTGGGGAGTCACTGGGTCAGGAATCTATCCCTCCAGCATGTTTTGTTTATTGTGATGACAAGATTTAGATCCCTGGAGCGTGTGGCTCTGAGGGATTGAGATTTCTTTAAGTGTAGCATGTCCAACAGCTCTGTGTTTGACATGGCCTTGTATGTTAAGCAGAGATCGCCTCTGAGTAGACAATATGACACAGAGTATAGCTGGAGTTTTTAAGGTGGTCAGCATAGGGCATCTGCTTTAGGCCTGTGATTCTTTTAGTGAGGTCTTTTTGAGGCCTTTCAAATTGTTGCAGGTGTCTTGAGAGGTACATACCAAATGCGGCGTTGTATTCTATAATGGGTCCAATAAGGGATGAGTACAGTGGGACAATGACCTCCTTTTTTCTGGATGAAAAGCCCTTAGTGATGAGGTGTGCCACATAGAAGGATTTCCTGACTGTTGTGGCAATGTGGTTATCGAAGGTGAGTCCACTGTCCACCTGTGTCCCTAAGTCTCTTATCACACTTTTGGTGTTTAGTGTACTGCCACCTATGTGGTAATTTAGGGGTACATGTTTTTTTTCCCAAAGCGGATAACTATGCATTTCTTGGCATTGAGCTTGAGCCCATGGCTCTGGCACCAAGCATCTGTTTCTGTAAGGCCCTTTTGTAGTGTATCCACATCATTTGGAGATTCAGTAATGGCTCCCAGTTTGCAGTCATCTGTGAACTTTGTTAGCCAGAGTTCCTTAGTATTGGCCTGTACTTCAGAGAAGTAGATGCCAAGCAAGAGTGGTCCCAGGACTGAACCCTGAGGTACTCCACTTGTCAATTGTCCGGAGCTGGATTTGGAGTCAGCTACTTTTACAGTATGGGTTCTGTCAGTAAGCCAGTTGGCAACCTATCAAGTGATGTAGGGATTAATGCCCAGCTTATTAAATTTATCTACGATTCCAGAAGGGGGGATGGTGTCAAAGGCCTTGGCGAGGTCCAGATAGGCTGTGTGGATCACCTTACCCTTGTCCATGGCTCTGGAGACTGATTCAAAGAAGCCAGTCAGGTTCAGGAGACAAGATCGGCCCTTCACAAACCCAAACTGGGTGGGGTCCAGTGTTTGAAGGTTGCCAATGTCTTTGTTTATAAGTTCCATGATAATATGTTCCATGGCCTTGCAGATCAGGCTCATCAGAGTGATGGGGCGGTAGTTCCCAGGATCCAAGGTGGATCCCACTTGTGGAGTGGGATAACTGTAGCTGTGCGCCACTCAGTGGGCACGAAGCCTGAGGTGAGGCTATGATTAAACGTAACACTTAGATGAGGTGCCAGTTCATTTTGTAGTTCATGTAGTACACAGCCCGGGATGTCTTCTGGTCCCTTGGATGCTGTATTCTTAGCTTTGGAGAGTGCGTTTTTTACCTGTGAAGCTATTATTACTGGAATTTGGCAATCTTCTGGTATTGAGATGGGCCATTTAGGGGGTGAGTGGGGGGTGAAGTTGGCACTGAATCAATCTGCCAGGATATTGACAATATCCTTGGGATCAGTATATTTAATGCCATTCTGTTGTAGCTCAGAGCAAATCTGAGCATTGCCATTTATATTCTTGACATATGCCTTCTGGTTGTCTTTGGAATCTTTGGCAATTTTATTTTTGTAACTAGCTTTGGAGAATTTTATGAGGGGATATCAGCTTATTACTGAGGCTGGTAAGGGAGTTTTTTGCATCCTGGGATTTTCCTCTTTTCAGCAACAGTTTCTTCCTTTTGTTGTAAAGTTTGTTTATGGCAGGGGACCACAAGATTGGCTTCATTTTTTTTTGAGGAGAGCATCTTGGTTCTATTTGAGATGGCACGATTCATACATGAGTGGAAGTGCTCATACAGTGCCTTAGTGTAGGACTCAGCAGTGTCATGAAGTTTGTCACTTCTGACTTGAGTAGCGTGAAGTTGGCTTTGGAGAAGTTTTTTATGGTGGTTTCCTTACTGGGGGGTAGGGGTGGGATGTGGAAGTTAAGGATGATTAGCTTATGGTCTGACCTGACCAACGAGGGGGTCTCCATAGGTGTGGAGCATCGATTTCCCATGTTGGTAATGACCAGGTCTAGGATATTGGAGCCCCTGGTGGGACTATGGATTAGTTGATTGGCTTCATTTTCTTTGAGGAGAGCATCTTGGTTCTATTTGGGATGGCACGATTCATACATGAGTGGATGTGCTCATACAGTGCCTTAGTGTAGGACTCAGCAGTGTCATGAAGTTTGTCACTTCTGACTTGAGTAGCATGAAGTTGGCTTTGGAGAAGTTTTTTTTATGGTGGTTTCTTTACTGGGGGGTGGGGGTGGGATGTGGAAGTTAAGGATGATTAGCTTATGGTCTGACCTGACCAACGAGGGGGTGACCATAGGTGTGGAGCATCGATTTCCCATGTTGGTAATGACCAGGTCTAGGATATTGGAGCCCCTGGTGGGACTATGGATTAGTTGATCCAGGGGGTTGGAATTCATGAATTCCAAGAACCGTTGGGCAAAGGAGTTGATACACGAGTAGTTTTCCCTCATTGTATTTGATGATTGGCCTAATGAGGGAAGAGTAATGAGAGACAATGACCTCTTTCTTCCTGGATGCAAAACCCTTAGTAATGAGATGTGCCACATAGAAGGACTTTCTGACCACAATGGCAATGTGGTGGTCAAAAGAGAGGTTGCTGTCAACCTGTGTTCCCACATCTCTTATAACACCTTCTGTGTTCAGTGGACTACCACTGATGTGGTAATTCATGGCAACTGTGTTTTTCCCAAAAGGGGATGATGACACATTTTTTGGCTTTGAGTTTAAGGCCATGGTTCTGACACCAGTTGTTGGTCTCAGTGAGCCCTTTCTGTAGGATGTCATCATCACTTGGGGAGTTAATTATGGCTACCAACTTGCAATCGTCTGTGAAGTTTGTCAGCCAGAGTTCCCTCGTGTTGGCCTGGACTTCAGAGAAGTAGATACAAAAAAGGAGATGACCCAGGACCGAACCCTGTGGGACTCCATTCATGACTAGTTGGCAGTCTGACTTGGAGTCAGCTACTTTCACACTGTGAGTTCTATCTGCGAGCCAGTTTGTAACCCGCCTAGCGATATAGGGGCTGATGCCTAGCTTAGTGAGTTTTTCTATGATTCCTGAGTAGGGAATGGTATCAAAGGCCTTGGCCAGATAAAGGTAGGCCGTATGAACTACTTTGCCTTCATCCACAGATCTGGTGACTGACTCAAAGAAGTCGACCAGGTTGAGCAGGCATGATCTAGCCTTCACAAAACCAAACTGTGTGGGATCCAGAGTTTGGAGATTCTCTATATCCTTGTTTATTAGGTCCATGATTATGTGTTCCATAGCTCTGCATATCAGACTCATCAGGCTAATGGGGCGATAGTTCCCAGGGTGTGTAGTCGGGATGAGAGGGATGACTGTAGCAGTGCACCATGTGGTAGGGACAAAGCCTGCAGGTGAGGCTGTGATTGAACAGGGCACACAGATGAGGTGCTAATTCACTCTGTAGTTCATGTAGAACACAGCCAGGGGTATTGTCAGGTCCCATAGAAGCTGCATTCTTGGGATTCGACAGTGCTGTTTTAACCTGTGCAGCAGTAATACTGGGTGCCTGGCAATATACTGGTATTGTGATTGGTCCTTTGGTGGGGGAGAGAGGGGTAAAGTTGGCACTAAATATGTTGGCCAGTATATTGCCAATATCTGTTGGCTCAGTATAGGAGATGCCATTGTGCAGTAGCACCAAGCAAATCTGGGTATTGCCGTGGAGATTCTTTACATAACTATAGAAGGCCTTGTGGTTGTCTTTACTATCTGCTGCAATTCTGTTTTCATAGCTAGTTTTAGAGGATTTGCTGAGGGATATCAACCTTTTGTTGAGGCTGATAAGGGAGTATTTCCAGTCTTCAGACTTCACCTGATTCTGCATCAGTTTCCTCCTTTTGTTGTAAAGTTTGTTTGTGGCAGGTGATCATCCAATTGGCTTCCTTTTTTTTTGAGGAGAGCATCTTTGTTCTCTTGGGTATGGTGAGATCCATGCATTTGTGTACGCATTCATACAGGGCATTAGTGTATGATTCGGCAGTCATGCAGCTGTTCTCTAATTGCATGGGTGCCGTGAAGTTAGTCACCTCTGTTTTTAGCCCAAAGTTAGCTTTGGAGAAGTTTTTCATGGTGGTTACCTTTGCGGAGGGGGTGGAAAGGATGTGGATTTCCAAGGTGATTAGTTTGTGGTTGGATCTAACCAGGGAGGAATAGACTATTGCTGTAGAGCAACGGTTGCCCATGCTAGTAATGACCAGGTCAAGGATGTTGCTACCTCTAGTGGGGGTAAGAACAAGCTGGTCCAGGGCATTGGAATTAATGAATTCCAGGAAACGTTGGCAAGTGTATTGGTACATGAGTAGTTTTCCCACTTAATGGAGGGGTAGTTGAAGTCGCTCAGTATGAGAGTGTTAGGTTGGACCCTAATATTCTCCAGGGTGCTTAGGAAGATGGAGTGTGAGTCTTGGGACATGGTTGGGGACCTGTAGCAGGCTACGACCTGAATTACTGTCATACCCAATGTTAGCTGCACCTAAAGTATCTCTGATGTGTTATGTTGGGCTACCAGTCTGGAGGTGTGCGCATCCTTTATGAATATGGAAACACTACCGCCTTTGGACCTTTGGTCCAATTTCTGGGGCCAAAAGGTGTGGAATGAGTTATAGCCTGGTAGTGCAGGGGTGCCTTCTGCTGCCTTGAACCAGGTCTCTGTTACAGCACAAATGTCGATGTTCTCCATTTTAAGGAGTGCTTCAAGTGAGTGCATTTTGAGATTTAGACTTCTAGTGTTGAGCAGTATGACCCTCAGATTGCATTTGTTTGTAGCTGTTATGGTGGTAATTTGGTCTTTGGAACACCACCTAAAAAAGGCACTATAGGGGTGACAAGAGCCTTGGCCAGTACCCGGAAGCCCAGGGGTGACAGATGCAGGCCATCTCTGGCAAAGCATTGAGGTCTGTCAATCATGTCTTCCCAGACAGACATATACTTGATCCACTTAGAATGACACCAGAAACTTAGCAAATTGTTGAAATCAATAATTTTCTGCTTGCACTGCGGTATCATTCTGGGTGATGGTAGGAGGCTGCTTAGGGCTAGGGTCATACCCTCCTGGGCTACATAATTCAAGAGCTCCTCCATGTTTGTTTTCATGTAGTCCAGAGGAGGTGCATCTTAGGTCATTCACATTCACATGTACAATGACAGGGTCATATGTGTAGCTGTTGTTGAGGGACATCAGTGCATGCATGCCTTATGTGGTGGACCTGGCACCTGTCAGGCAAATGACTGTTACTTTGTCCTTATTTAACATAGTGAGTGGGACCTCAGTGTGCCTCACTATCAAGTCACCTATGACTAGTGTGTTGGGCATGCTGTTTTGCCTTAGGGGCTTTGGTTGAGTGGCACACTGTTTAGGAGAGTTATGTGAATTGTGATTAGTGTTGTGGTGGTCGAGTGTGTTTCTGCAGTGGAGGTCTGTGCTGTTTAGGTAGATTTTTATTGAGAGCCTCCATGAAGGTGGATGTGTGGTTTGTGTTTTTATGTGACGGCAGTGCTGGTGTGTGTTCTGGAAGGCTGTGTGTTCCATGTGGTGTGGTACGAGTGTTAACCCTCTCCTCCTGAACAGCTATTCCGGTCTTGACTGGAGAGTGTGTGGCTTCCAATTTGGCTATATAAGTGCATCTCTCACAACTCTGAGTGTTGGGAAGTAAGAGGAGAGGGTTGTCTGTGTACATGAGGCAGTTGCTACATTGCCTCAGGATGACCAAGTTCACCAGGTTAATTGGAGAAAGCATAGGGAACTGACTTTTAGACATACCTGGAGGGGTGGGCATTAACAATAAGTACTGGAGCTGTTTCCTTGTAGAACATTTAGTGCTGGTATGCTACAATAATTGCTACAAGAAGTCTGGTAAAGTGATAGACTAATAAGCTAGTAAAAGGGCAGTAAAGGAGAGAAGTGGCAGATCTCAGGGAAAAATTGAAGAGTAGACTTTTTGGCACTGCTCAGAAGCTTACAAACAGTCCAAGATATAGCAAATTTGTATCTGGACTAGATTAGTTACAGGAAAGGCAGGAAACAGTTTTTTAGTAGAAAGTGAAGAGACTGAGATAATTCAATATGCAGGAGCTAAAAGGGTGGGCCTTTGCTAAGTTCTCACTATAAACAGTAGAATGATCTGAAGTAATGTGTCTGGGGGGTGCCCAGTATCAACTTTATACCAGAGGCGGGCAACTCAAAGCTAGCAAGACTTAAGACCACCACAAGAACTGGGTGGTTGGGTGGGACAAAACAGTTGTACAGGTTACAGAGATATGTATTAAATCAGAAGTGCAGAGACAATTGAAAATAAACACTTATCTTTTCCTAATATCACAGCAGGCAGTAGGGCAGTCTCTCTGCAGCTTAGAACAACTTCAGCAAACAGATAATATTTAAAACTTTGGTTATTAAAGGTAGAGAAACAGAAACCAGCCCAATTATCAAATCAACAATAACAGTTTTGCAGGAATGCCCCTAACTAGATTAAACCAGTCTAATTCTCTCTCTACCACAAAGAAAAGAGACAGACTTCTAGACAAAAGTTTTCACTGCAAACTGAGGGTTACAACAGTAACAGATATTCATCTCTATCACACAACAAAAAGGACAGTAAAAACAGTTGTACAGATTACAGAGATATGTATTAAATCAGAAGTGCCGAAGACTATTGAAAATAAACACTTATCTTTGCCCAATATCCCAGCAGGCAGTAGGCCAGTCACCCTGCAGCTTAGAACAGCTTCAGAAAACAGGTATACGCTGTCCTTTATATTTTTCCTGTGTTAGTGATGCTTGACATATGCTTGTCAAAGTTGAATAATTTATATCAAGCCAATTTTATTTATACCAGGAAAGATAGTTATTTTAAAAGTTTATTAACAGAAATGCATCTTCCTCTTCAGTGTACTAATGTTTTATAACTGAGTGTTTCAGAAGTTCAACTTGAAATGTTTCATTAAAATACTAAATCACCCCCCCACAAAAATAAAAGAAACACATGCAGTGTTTTTGTTTATTCTTCTTTCCTTTCAGTCAGACTTAATCAGAAAACCATTCATTCAAATTAACTTTTTCTAAAATAGCAACCACACGTCACATAACTGATCAGGTGTAGAAGTGCTGGCTACTACACATCCATGTAGAATAAATCATAAAAGCATTTATAACAGCCTTTAAGAGCAAGCCCTGTGATTTTGTATGTCTGAGCTAGTTGGCAAATATAGCTTGGTCAGTCAATGTGGAGAGAGAGGGGGAATATCTCATTCAAAGATGTGGTAAAACTGCTCAGAAAAACACAGAGAAGCACTTATCCGCTACATAACGCACGCACTCAGGTCACTCCACAACAAGTACAAATGACATTGTCATTGTCCATGTTGGTGTGAAAGACCTGAGATGTACCTCCCTGGACTACATGAAAAGAGACCTGGAGGAGCTCTCTGATCTTGTAGCCCAGGCAGGTATGACCCTAGCCCTGAGTAGCATCCTGCCATCACCCAGAATGATACCACAGTGCAAGCAGAAAATTATTGATTTCAACAATTTGCTAAGTTTCTGGTGTCATTCTAAGTGGATCCAGTATTTGTCTGCCTGGGACGACATGATCAACAGACCACGATGCTTTGGCTGAGATGGCCTACACCTGTTGCCCTTGGGATTCCGGATACTGTTTAAGACTCTTGCCACCCCTATAGTGCCCTTTTTAGGCAAGGTTCAAATGACAAATTCACCACCGTAACAGGTACAAGCAAGAAAAATCTGAGGGTAATGCTACTCAATGCTAGAAGTCTAAACCTCAAAATGCACTCACTCAAGGCACTCCTTAAAATGCAGAACATCGACATCTGTGCAGTGACAGAGACCTGGTTCAAAGCTCCAGAGTGCACCCCTGCATTACCAGGCTATAATTCATACCACACCTCTTGGCCACCTAACCTGGAATGAAACACTAAAGATGGAGGCGTGTCCATATTCATTAAGGATATCCACACCTGCAGGCTAGTTGCACAGCATAATGCATCCAAGATTATCCAAGTGCAACTAACTCTGGGCAAGACCGCAATCCAAATTGTAGCTTTCTACAGACCCCCCACCATGCCCCAGGATTCCCACTCCTCATTTCTTGATACACTGGAAAGTATTAGGGTACAACCCAACACCCTAATAATGGGCGATTTCAACTACCCCACCATTAACTGGGAAAACTACTCATGTACCAACTCTTGCTCAACGTTTTCTGGAATTCATAAAATCCACCTCCTTGGATCAACTTATTCACACCCCCACCAGGGGCAACAATATCCTAGACCTGGTTATTACCAACATGGGCAACCGATGTTCCACACCAGAGGTCAATTCCTCATTTGTCAGATCCAACCACAAGCTAATTACCCTAGACATCCACATCCTGCCCCCACCCCCAATTAGGGAAACCACCGTAAAAAACTTCTCCAAAGCCAACTTCACACTTCTTAAGACAGAAGTGGCAAACTTCATGACAACCATGCAGACGGACAGTAGAGGTATGACTGCTGAATCCTACACAAATGCACTTTATAAGCACTTACACTAGTGCATAGATCATGCTATCCCAAACAGAACCAAGATGCTATTCTACAAAAAAAGGAAGCCAATCTGGTGGTCCTCTGCCATAAACAAACTCTACAACAGAAGAAAGAAACTGTTGCAAAAAAGAGTAAAATCCCATGACTGGGGGAACTCCCTGGTCAACCTCAATAAGAAGCTGAGATCCCTCATAAAATCCTCCAAAGCTAGTTATGAAAATAAAATTGCCACTGACTCTATAGACAACCACAAAGCATTCTATAGCTACGTCAAGAATCTCAATGGCAACACTCAGATCTGCTCTGAGTTACAGCACAATGACATTAAATATACAGAACCAACTGATATTGCCAACATCCTGGCAGATAGGTTCAGTGCTAACTTTACCACCCTCTCACCCCCCTAGAGGGCCCATCTCTATACCAGAAGAATGAAAGTTCTTGTAATCATGGCTACACAGGTAAAAAACACACTCTCCAAAGCCAAGAACACAGCACCCATGAGACCTGACAATATCCCAGGCTGCGTTCTGCACAAACTACAGAATGAACTGGCACCCTACCTAAGTACCATGTGCAATCATAGCCTCACCTCAGGCTTTCTGCCCACTGAATGGTGCACTGCAATGGTTATCCCACTCCACAAAGGGGGAGCCATGACAGACCTTGGGAACTACCGCCCCATTAGCCTGATGAGCCTGGTCTGCAAGGCCATGAAACGTATCATCATGGAACTCATAAACAAAGACATTGGTAATCTCCCAACTCTGGACCCTACCCAGTTCAGGTTTGTAAAAGGCAGATCATGTCTCCTAAACCTGATTGACTTCTTTGAAGCAGTCACCAAAGCCATAGATGAGTGTAAGGTGGTTCACACAGCTTATCTAGATCTCGCCAAGGCTTTCCACACCATCCCCCACTCTGGAATTATAGATAAGCTCACTAAACTAGGTATAAATCCCTATGTCACAAGATGGGTTGCCAACTGGCTCATGGACAGAACCCACACTGTGAAAGTAGCAGACTCCAAATCCAACTTCAGAACAGTGACAAGTGGAGTACCACAGGGTTCAGTCCTGGGTCCTCTCCTGTTTGGTCTCTACTTCTCTGAAGTACAGGCTAACACAGAAGGTCTTTGGCTAACAAAGTTTGCAGATGACTGCAAACTAGGAGCCATAATCGAAACTCCTAACGATGTGGACCTACTACAAAAGGGCCTCACTGATACAGATGCCTGAGCTAGAGCCATGGCCTGAAGCTCAATGCCAAAAAGTGTATTGCCATCCCCTTTGGTAAAAACTCTGTACCCATGAACTACCACATAAGTGGTAGTCTACTTAATGTTGAAAGTGTGATAAGAGATCTTGGGACACAGGTGGACAGTAGTCTCTCCTTTGATAATCACATTGCCACAGTGGTCAGGAAATCCTTCTACATGGCTCACTTCATCACAAAAGGTTTCTCATCCAGAAAAAAAGAGGTCATTGTTCCCCTCTACTCATCACTCATTAGACCCATTATAGAGCACAATGCCCCTTTTGGTATGTACCTCACAAGACATCTACAACAACTGGAAAGGCCACAGAAATACCTCACAAAGAGGATTACTGGCCTCAAACAGATGCCTACGTTGACTGTCTCAAAAAGCTCCAGCTTTACTCTGGCGTATATCGCCTACTCAGAGGTGATCTCTGCCTAACATACAAAGCTATGTCAAACCCAGAGCTGTTGGACATGCTCCACTTAAAGAAATCCCAATCCCTACATTGCTACATGCTCTGGGGACCTAAACCTTGTCACCACAATAAACAGAACATGCTAGAGGGATAGATTCCTGTCCCAGAGACTTCCCATACTCTGGAACAGACTACCTATCTATGTCAAACAGAGCTCCTCATAAGCACTCTTCAATAAAAATCTTGATGATTGGATGGGAAATAGGAAATTCACCCCAGGAATCACTTCTGTGACTCTGGGTGGCGAAAGCCAGGGTACCTTTTTGGCTAGGCTTATATAGGCCCTAGGGCTAATAGCCTAGTACCTACCTATGAACCTATAATTATCAGGCAGGTCATTGTAGATTGTCTCTGAACTGAACACTGTACTGTCAGACCTGGGAGGGCTAGTATTCTGCTTACTAGCCCACATATTATTATAGGGTATGCAACTTTGCTACACTCATGAACATAAACACACACATGCACATCAAATCATCCACAAACAAGCTCTTGCACACTAATGGAAACACTCAGCCAAGTACTCACATGCATGCTCCAATATGCATGTGTTCACAGACGCACACAAATACACACATGGTCTGCATCTCCTACCTCCTATAGTGTGACAGCACAGCCAGACACACACACACACACACACACACACACACACACACACACACACACACACACACACACACACACACACACACACACACACTTACTTTCATTCAGCCTCATTCATGCATCTGCAGACATGCACATATAGACAGACAGACACACACACACACACACACACACACACACACACACACACACACACACACACACACACACACACACACTTACTTTCATTCAGCCTCATTCATGCATCTGCAGACATGCACATATAGACAGACAGACAGACAGACAGACACACACACACACACACACACACACACACACACACACACACACACACACACACACACACACACACACACACACACACACACACACACACAGCTTTGCTGTACTGTGACTGTTTCCATAGAATGAGTGAATATCGTCAAAAAATGGTCACATTTTCCTTCTAGAGAAAAAAAAAAAAACTCAGAAGAACAATTCTCTGAATCTCCCGGCTGAGTTAAACAGGGTCCAGCACCATTTCCAGGAGGGAACATGTGCAATTAACATTAAACAATTCCTCAAACTGCCTTGTTAGCATGCAATTTTCCCAGTGTGACTGCCTCCATTCTGCAGCTCCTGGCAGGAGAACATCATTGTGGGAAACCAGTTTCTTAACTGAAAAGTATTACCACAATGTAGAAACCTTCTAAAATAATATTTCCATGTTGTGGCAAGCCTTTCTGAATCCAGCACAATGTCTGCTAAAATTATTTTTGTGTTCTTGTGCAACCTTTGTGAGTAATTTGTTTGCAATGCCAGCTTTCAGTAAAATTCCCTAAGTTTCAAATACTTATTGAAGTCTCCACCTGTAAAGTGCAAACTAACTTGTTTGATTACATAAAACAGAAATATTTGAAATTATTACAGGCAGTTCTGTGTTTGAGTAATGCATTGTTGATGTTTTTACTCTTGACTGCATATACGTGTTCATAAATACTCTGTCACAGTTTATACATAATTTTCTGCACATAAAAGCTCTCAGAAAACACACACTCAAATGTACATTGTCCTTGGCTAAATGTATAAAAACCTGTTACCGTTCTGCTAAACACTACACCTCAAAACAAGATGAAATCTGTTAAGTGTTTATACTGCTTACAACTCCCACAGGCAAAAGTACTTGGTTTATTTATGTTCACACCATTACTGAAAACTGTCTTTTCTAAAGCAATTTCATGTTTTGGCCCATTTTGTTCATGAGTTTAGAATTGACCCCATTAATTGAGTTGACTCACTGTTATGGTAGTGGTGTTTTTTCATACTAATTACATCAATTGAATATATAAGCGGAAACTCTGTCAGAAACTGTAATGACACTCAGTAGCAAATATGCACTCAAAAAAAAAACAGTACATGAATTCACCTTGTCAGCAACATTATTAAATTGTTGCCTCAAACCTACCTAATGAAAAAAAAGGTTGTTAATGAATAGGAGATAAAAATTAACTTTATCAATGCTGGCATTTTATATTGAGGTTTCTTCCCATTTAGCCAAAACCAAGTTAGCAAAGGCTGCCATCATGTGAGGCCTCCCCCTTTACTTACTGGAAAATTCTAGAATTATGGACAAGCCAGCCATACCTCAGTAGTAGGAAAGGTGACTGGAAAAAAAATATATATATATATATATATTTTTTTTTGCCTAGATGCTTGTGACATTCGTCCGTGAACATGTACTCCTGGACATTAACCACCAGGGATTGATTTCTAATTGATCCTGCTAGTTATGGTAATCCATTGCTCCAGCTAGATGATCAAGAATGTGCTTGGTGTCATATACTTGGTCAGTCCACTGTTGGTCAGGTGTAAAGTGGGCAGGGTTAAAAGCTGTTGTGTTCTGGTTCCCAGGTGTTGAACTTCATCATCCCTTTTTGCATTTCAAATCACTGACAGTGTGGTTTTAATTTGTGCGTAGGCAGTATTCACTTTTTTTGAATGTTTTCTTTTTTTCTCCACAGCTGCATGACTATGAGGTTAGTATACGTACATAAGGAGGTTTTGGGCAAGCTCCCCATATTGGAAGCACAGGGGGAATTGCCCTCGTAAGAAACACTTTTTTGTACACTTTATCCATTTGAAGCTTTGACCAGTGTGTTTCATTCAGCTGAAGCTTCACAGAATTAAGGAAATAATGTATAACGATTTCAGCAAGGTGCTGAAATCCCTAACATGAGACTGACATGCAAGTTGTGGGGAGCAGGAGTGAGAGAAGGGTTCTGGGATGAAAAATGAAGTACTGAAAGGATTGAGGTCAAGGGTACCTTTCTAAGTAGAAGACTGTAAGCAATGGAGCCTTTCAAGAGTTGATATCTGGGTGAATGTGTGACCATCTCTAGAAGCACAACTACCCAGCATCTAATTTGCTGACATCCACAGCAATAACAAAGTCATAAATCGACAAAAATACCAAGGTACTAATTTTCTTCACAGACTGTGCTCCCACATCTTATGCTGTGGGCTCTGCTTCCTGTATCCCAAGACCTAATATAGCTAACTTCATCATCCTTGTGTTGGGAAAGTTAAATCCCATTAAGAATTATCAGTCAAAGAGTACTGTTTTAATATTTTTCATTACCGTTAGTGATGGCAAATGGCATTTCAGGTATTCATTGTGTAGTCAAAAAGTATACCTTTGTAATCATCACCAAAAAATACAGTTTTGTTGGTGAAAGCCATATTTAATGAGGGTGAAATAACAGTGGCTTCTAAAGCAAGCTTTTACTGATAGCATAGGAATGTCTGGCCTAGGCAGATGTTCTCATTTCTTGCTGACCTCTCCCTGCACATTAATTCAGTCCTGGAATTTTCAGTGACAAAGCCCATTGTCTGAGGTCATTTGTTATAGATACAAATGATTCTACTTTGGATCTGTCATGCTAGTTGCAGTTTTAAGCTAGATTCATGGTGTAGAAGGCCAAAGCCTTGACTGTGAGCAGATGGTCTGGGAATTGATTATATACCTGTCTGACCACAAGGAGAAGCAGGATGTGGTGCAGTAACACAGAAGATCATGGGTGATATGTTTAATCACATCCAGTGGTGCTCATGCAGCCTAGCTTGATTTTGGTGGTCATGCAGCCTAGCTTGATTTTGGTGCTCATGCAGACTAGCTTGATTTTGGTGCTCCTGCAGCCTAGATTGAGCTTGACGCATGCAGAAAAGTGATGTTGCGTCACTTGACCAGTATGGTGTATATCACTTAGGCAACAAACATGCCAACGCTGCAAGGAGCAAAAAGATAAGTCATCAAAATGTCTATCTCTATGGCTGTCTGAAATGTGGCCTTTTCTCTGTTCTTTCATCCACAGCAGCTATCACCATCAGTGGTTTAGATACCACTGGGCAAAACTGGGTGCCATCACTGACATAGTGGAGAAATGAATGGTCCTATTGACTGATTGAGTGGGGGCTGGGAACAAGCTGGCAGAGGGAAAATGATTCAGAAAACAATGGCATTTTAAACGTATATTTCATTTCAGAACATTGTACTGTATTATTTTGCCTGCTTAAGTTTTCACATGTTCCAGAGTTCTTGTGTGAGAAAAGACTGTTTTCATTTTTTAACAGCACGTGGATGGGTTCAAATATCCTTTTCAACCATGACCCAAACCCAAGAAAAATAAAGTATATCAAATTAAATAAATGTCGAGTCATAACAATAATGCACAGGTTTACAGTTGAATTAATACTGATTACACTGAATACAATTCACCTGAAATCAAGCAGACAGAGAACCTTAACAGCATTATAATAAATGTAAGATGCCATTGAATTTAGAAGTGCAACAGGATATTTTACACACAGTAAGAAAAGAAGAATAATGTCAGTCAAAAAGGAACCTCTGCATCCTTAGCACTGAAACTAACAATAATTAGATGGACAACTCTCAGAAATGTAAGATGCCTCATTCATATGTTACCAAGCTTCTCTAAAACACTTGCATTTGTATAAAGAGTTAAAATACTCTTCCAGTTTCATTTGATAGCCACCTAGGGTATGTTCCTTATGAATCTTAGCTGGCAGCTGGTTCCAGCAGGTAGACCCAATGTTCGAAAGGGTTTAATGATCATAAATTCAAAGTTCATAATGTAAATATATCAAAAGTGCAGTTTATATGAGCGACATGCATAATATTAATTAGGTCATAATGTCGCAAAATACATTGATTCAAAACTATAGTGAATATTTCTAATCCCCATATTTTTTAATGCAGTACAGCAAATCCTCCACTTACCTTTCCTTCCAGTTACCTGCCACCTTTTCAGCAGTACTAACTTACCAGTTCAGTACTGCATAGCACTCTAATCATGTTTTTGCTGGGGGGGCTGCACACCCTTCATGTGGTGGGCTGCACCCCACACACCTCCTGCAACTTATATGTTCCAAATCTGAGATTGCACTACAGTGAGGAAAAGGGTAAATTTCCCACTCTGCACTGTACTATGATCTGTATTCATAACAGTAACCACATATAGGTTCATAGGTTCAAAGGTTGGTACTAAGCTATCAACCCTATGGCCTATACAAGCCTAGCCATAACAATTCCCTGGATATTTCTTCCCACAATAGTTATGTCATTAGACCCGTGTCTAGCAGGGTGACTGACGTGATCCCTGAGGTGAATTTCCTATCTCCCATCCAATTGTCAAGGTTCCTCTTGAAGAGGGCCAAGGAGGCACTCTGCTTGACATGTATGGGCAGTCTATTTCAGAGTATGGAGAGTCTCTGTGTCAGGAACCTATACCTCCAGCATGTTTTGTTCATTGTCATGGCAAAGTTTAGATCCCTGGAGCGTGTCGCTCTGAGGCATTGGGATTTCTTTAAGTGGAGCATGTCCAACAGCTCTGGGGTTGACATGACCTTGTATGTTAAGCAGAGAACACCTCTGAGTAGAGATATGCCACAGACTATAGCTGGAGTTTTTTTAGATGGTCAGCATAGGGCTTCTGCTTTAGGCCTGTGGTTCTTTTAGTGCAGTATTTCTGTGGCCTTTCCAGCTGTCTTCTCTTGTGAGGTACATGCCAAACTGGGCATTGTACTCTATAATGGGTCTAATGAGGGATGAGTACAGTGGGACAATGACCTCCTGTTTTCTGGATGAAAAGCCCTTAGTGATGAGGTGTGCCACATAGAAGGATTTCCTGACTGTTGTGGTGATGTGGTTATCGAAGGTGAGACCACTGTCCACCTGTATCCCTAAGGCTCTCATCACTCTTTCGGTGTTTAGTGTACTGCCACCTATGTGGTAATTCATTGGTACATGTTTTTTCCCAAATATGAGCAAATGCAGAGTAGCATTTGCTGCAATGGACACTCACAGACATGACTGTCAGCAGTACGGGAATCAGTTATATAACATTAAGCATTCCCTTGTTTGCCAAACCATCCTTCTTCATTTTAATAGTAAACCTTTGGAAAGTACAAAGCTAATTTATGCTCATACAAGGGTAAAGGATTTACAGTGCAAGATAAGTAACAGAAAGAGATTAATTCTTCAAAGAACCAGTGATCAAGAAAGGGAACACTGAACAGTACACAGGCATGAGGAATATATAGCCTGCACCACACAAATCCTTACTAGTTCTGCTAAGTGAGGTTAATGCTGGTTTTACTTGATCCCAACAGCAGGGTCAGTCAGTTTCCTCCACAGACTGTCCCGAAACCAGCACTTATAGCCACATTGCTGACTCAGCACATCTCAATATCTGATTGTTATAAAATATAATGGCCTTAGTAATGTATTACAACTTCATTTCACACAAACAGTACCCACAATAAAGTATTCCAACTTGCTTCACACACATACATATTAGTCTTGCAAATCCAAAATAATGAGGGTTTGACTTCAGCAAATGAGAAGTGTCAGTCACTGTAACTGCAGACAGCCACCCAGTGGATATACTTAGTTGATTGCATAAGGCTCAGATATCTAATTGTAGTAAAATAGTTACAATAATGTATTTCAGCATTGTTTCATATAGACAGTAGCCACAGTAAAGTATTACATCTTACTTTATAGGAGTACATATTGGCCCTTCAAAGCCAGAATAATGCTGATTTAATATGAGCTAATGGCAACAGGTCCACTCATTTTCATTCACTGTCAGCTCCCCATACCCAACAATTATAGCTACTTTGTTGGCTGTGTACATCTCATATGTCTGATTCTGATAAAATTAATGACCATAGTATTTCAAATTTGTTTCACACAAACAGCAACCACTGTAAAATATTCCATCTGACTTCACACAAATACAAATTACTCCTGCAAAGACAGAATAATGACTGCTTAACTAAAATAAATGACAACAGGGTCATTTAAGCCCATTTTATCCACAAATAGTCCCATTACCAAGAAATTACAGTAAGTCTGTTTATGGATACTGAAAAAATATTTTGAAATTTCTCTCTGCTTACTTACTGGATTTGAAGTCTTCTTATGACACTCAGTCTTGCTGGCTGGATTCTGCTAAAATTCAAAGTCTGATTATATTTGCATTCACAGTCTGTTGCATACAGAAACTTGCAGAATATACACTGATGAGAGAATATACTTTGCAGCACTTGTCTTTAAGAGCAGTAACCAATAACTTTTATAATAAATAAAACTGGACAAGCGTTGCAGCTTAAAAGTACTGTTCCAACTTTACTTCTCATATAGTACAGATGATGTGAGAGATATAACATTTACCTTGGGACTTGTGTCCCTACCAAACCTCTCTCACATAGCTGGATTTATACAGCTCTTTGTATACAGTTTTAGTCCTGTAGAAACAATACTAAGCTTCCTTGTTTAACAATGTCTTGTAAGAGACCAGCTTTTCTGACAGTGTGAATATCCTGTAACAGTGTCCTGATGTCCATGTAGAAAAACATATTCTATTTGGAGAATTGCTTATCCTGTAGAAACAATACTAAGCTTAACATATGAGCATATGTTCTTGTGCCAATGCTGATAAGCATATCCTGTTTTTTATGAAGAAAAACATATTTTTGAGAAAACACATTGTCTGTATTCTATTTGGATCTGTGTATATGACCATATGTTCTTGTGTCATATCCTGTTTTTCCATGCAGAAAAACATGTCATTGTTCTTTAAAAGCAGATTTTGCATTTTTGTTCTTGCATACATCCTGTTTTGAGTCTGTAAGGGAATAATGTCCATTCTTTAAAAGCAGATTTTGTATTTTTGCTCTTGCATACATCCTGTTTTGAGTCTGTAAGGGAAGAATGTCCATCCAGCAGATTCCTTTTTCCAAGCCATGGTCATTTAGTATGACTGCTGATCACATATTACTTAAACTTTGTTTCTGCATTTAAGCAAGCCTTTTCTTTCAGCATATTTACAACATAATTAATTTCAGATTTATATTCATAAAATCTAACAGATACATCTTAGATATCTGACTGTAATAAATTAAAAATAACTGTCCATAGTAATTTATTTCTCCCCACTACACTCACCCACCCACACACATGTACTCACCAATTGCAGTAACTTTAATGACTGTATACACCTCTGATGTCTGTGGTCAAATAAATGAATAAATACATAAATGAAGTGAGTAATGTATTTCTACTTGCAACTTCCACAGAGACAAAGACATGGGCACATGCAAACACATGCACACACTTTCAAACACTCATACAGCAGGCCACACATAGACAGATGTGCCCACCAGCTATAGCAACTGGTATGACTTTGCATACTTCACATGCGTTGAATCCAAATTATGGATAGTTTACCCTTAGTGGTCATAGTACATGTTTTGTACCCCACTCTCCTCATCAGCATCTCCTTAGGAAATGCAATCAAACTTAACCCCCTACTGTCACTAGACTCTGAAACCTACAAACCCATGAGTCTCACTAGTCTCATGCAAAGCCGTGGAAGGAATTATCATGGAAATGATCAATAATGACATAGGAAACCACTAGACTCTGGACCCAACCAAGTTTGTTTTTTTCCAAGGGCATGCCATGCTTATTCAACCTAGTGGACTTTTTTGTGAAGGTCACAAAGAATACAGGTTGTAACATGTTCTATGCAGACCACCTCAAAGCCATACCCCTGTAGTCTGTTTCCTACAGGTTGCTGAGGGGAGATCTCTACCTGGTATACAAGACATTGTCGGACCAACCTTGACTAACTCTTGCATGGCTGCAAAACAAACAGCTTCAAAATTAGCCATTCTTAAGACTTGAACCTTGCCTATGATATAAATAGGACCTGCTGTAGAGAATGGTACCTATCCCAGAGACTACTCCCTCTCTGGAAAAGACTCCCCATCCATGTGAAGCAGAGTTTCCCCATACCAATTCAAATACCAGTTGGAAAATTGGATGGGGAATAGGAAATGTATCCCTGATTTGGAACCTATGTCTCTAATGGACACAGGCAGCCTGTATATGGTTCATCTCTCAAGTCCCTGCTTGTAAATATTTCATCTTCTTATTATGAGTACCAGAACTTATTAAAGATTTGGGATGCATAGCTAGGCTTAAGAAGGTCACAATGGTCATTAGCCTAGTACACACCTGTGAACCTATGAAGTCTGAAACTAATCATCTGAATGAATCAGTATATATGTAATGGCTACAGTAATGTATTTTCACTTGCTGTTGTCAGTACCATATACTGAAACCCACTACACACCCTCACATGTACGTATACATGCATGCACACACACCTACACATAAATGCACAGATATGTCAGCCAGTTACTGCAATTTCTATCATTCTTGTAAAGCTGTCTGGTTATAATCCAGTAAATGAATACATCTCCACATAATGGCTACAGTAAGGTATTTCCACTTGCTGTTGTCAGGGCCACACACAGCACAACCTGTTGCAATCTCCACATATGTGTGTGACAGTCAGTTACAGCTACGTGTATGACTCTGAACACCTCAGATATCTATTTATGCTTAAATTAATGATTACATACATAAATAATGGACCAGGGATGCATTTCAGCTTTGTACTGTTAGAGCCACACACTGCATCCCATTGCAACTCCATGCACACACACACACACACACACACACACACACACACACACACACACACACACACACACACACACACACACACACACACACACACACACACAATCTTCTGTTAAAAGAAGAAAATCCCACACTTGTACTTCTGTTTCAGCTTCTTCACCAGGAAACTAAATTCTACACTTGAATTTCTGCATCAGCTTCTTCCCCTTCATTCAGACCATGTCAATGATCTGAGGCAACTTGAATTAGTAGGAAATGGCTCTTTGCTGCTTGATACAGCAGCGCAGTTTATATCCTCAGAAATGGTGTTTTTGCCACTCTGAAAAATCAGGAAAATAAATTTTAAGATATAATCACTTTATTATCTATTTAGAGATGGTATAACATTTTTTTTAAACAAGAAGCATCTTTATTAAATTATCACTTATGACATATGCAGTCATATATTTATATGCATTACATGTATATAAGCAAGCAAAATCTGAGGGTAATGCTACTCAATGCTAGAAGTCTAAACCTTAAAATGCATTCACTTGAGGCACTCCTTAAAATGGAGAAATCAACATCTGTGCAGTGACAGAGACCTGGTTCAAGGCTCCAGAGAGCACCCCTGCATTAGCAGGCTATAATTCATACCACATTTTTTGGCCGCCTAACCTGGACCAAAACACTAAAGGTGGAGGTGTGTCCATATTCATTATAGATACCCACACCTCCAGGTTAGTTGCTCAGCATAATGCATCTGAGATTATCCAAGTACAACTAACTCTGGGCAAGACCGCAATCCAAATTGTAACTTGTTACAGATCCCTCACCATGCCCCAGGATTCCCACTCCTCATTTCTTGATACACTGGAAAATATTAGGGTACAACCCAACACCCTAATAATGGGCGATTTCAACTACCCCAACATTAAGTGGGAAAACTACTCATGTACCGACTCTTTTGCTCAAAGTTTTCTGGAATTGATAAATTCCAGTGCCTTGAATCAACTTATCCACCCCCCCACCAGGGGCAACAATATCCCAGACCTGGTCATTACCAACATGGGCGACCCGTGTTCCACACCAGAGGTCAATTCCTCATTGGTCAGGTCTGACCACAAGCTAATCACCCTAGACATCCACATCCCACCCCACCCCACCCCCCATTAGGGAAACCACTGTAAAAAATTTCTTCAAAGCCAACTTCACGCTTCTTAAGACAGAAGTGGCAAACTTCACGACACCCATGCAGATGGACAATAGAGGTACAACTGCTGAATCCTACCCAAATGCACTTTATAAGCAGTTACACAAGTGCATAGATCATGCTATCCCTAACAGAGCCAAGATGCTATCCTCCAAAACAAGGGAGCCAATCTGGTGGTTCCCTGCCATAAACAAACTCTACAACAGAAGAAAGAAACTGTTGCAAAAAAGAGTAAAATCCCATGATTGGAGGAACTCCCTGGTCAGCCTCACTAAGAAGTTGAGAGCCCTCATAAAATCCTCCAAAGTTAGTTACGAAAACAAAATCGCCATTGATTCTAAAGACAACCACAAAGCATTCTATAGCTATGTCAAGAATCTCAATGGCAACACTCAGATCTGCTCTGAGTTACAGCACAATGGCACTAAATATACAGAACCAACTGATATTGCCAACATCCTGGCAGATAGGTTCAGTGCTAACTTTACCCTCCTCTCACCCCCTAAAGGGCCCATCTCAATACCAGAAGAATGCAAAGTTCTTGTAATTACGGCTGCACAGGTAAAAAACACACTCTCCAAAGCCAAGAACACACCACCCATGGGACCTGACAACAACCTCTGTGGCTCTGCTCGACAGGAGCATGGGAAAATAATTTTTTTGGGTGGTGAAAGCCAGGGTATCTTTTTGGCTAGGCTTATATAGGCCATAGGGCCAATAGCCTAGTACCTATCTATGAACCTATATAAATGAAAACAAAGTATACTGACATAATTGTAGTTGCAAACATTATACATTGCTTGCAATCTATCCAGTCACTGTCAGACATTACTTAGCTTATTCAAATCCTGCCTTCTTTTAAACCTCATTCCTCACCTGCATGTATTGTTCCCACAATTTCCATTTTTCCTGTGTAATTTGCTCTGTCCCTTTTCTAAAGATCCTATTTCCAGTTGTTTTGTCTATGTTACTATATTCACTATTTCTTGTACAGTTGGTTTCGATGTTGATTTCTATTTCTTAGTAACTGCTTTTCCCCAAAAATATGTTCACATTGACTGCTTTCTTCCACATCACTCCTGCAATATCTGCTGCCTATCTGAGGAAAAATTTGTTGGTGTCTAGTTGGGGTATAAAAATACCTATGTAAACACTTCCAAGTAAAGAGCCTAAAACCTGTAGACTTTGTAGCATACTTGGAAGACATGCATACATATACCCACATTGTTTCTTTGTGAATTGCATATTCAATCTCTCTTCCCAATCCTTTCTAGCCTTTTCTGATTGATTCTTATAGATATCATGCAATACTTTATATGCTCTACTAATTATTCCTTTTTTAACAGCAGCTTTTCATCTAGATTCTACCAACAGCTCTACCATTACTTGTCTTTCACTTGAGATTCCCCTATTTCTTTCTCTTTGCCTGTACTTTGATATCAATCCTAGATAGCGAAGGCAATCTAAAGGCTGCAGTCCAAATACGTTCTTGGCCATTCTATAACCGTTCCCTCTCTAGTTATTTGCTCCCAATATGTTGGTTCTTTTGCCAGTTTTCTCCAGCAAATTCCAGTCCCCTCGTGCTTATTATTTGTATCCCTAATCGCTGTCATCCCTATTGGCAGAATCTTATTTCTCCATGCCAGTGTTGGCTTATTTCTTAGAATATTTTCTGCTACTTTATGAATGTAATGTTCTATATGGTTATTATTATTCTGCATCCAAAATCCCAGTCTCTCCTTGTTTCTTGACCCCCCCCCCCATTTCTGTAACATTCTTTCCAACTTTGAATTGTAGTTTTCTGCTTGTGCTATTAGGAGCCTTAACTGTGTAGCTCTGAAATACCCTTCAAATCAGGTAATCTCAAACTGCCTTGTTCTATTGGAAGAGTCAGCTTATCCCACTTGACTTGTACCATCTTCCAGTCCCAGATAAAATCCATCAGATCTTTATTAATTGCTATCCACAACTTCTCCTCTGGTTGATAAAAAATGTGCCTGACCTGTGTATAAAACTAAAGGGACTAAAAACCTTTAACTGGTTGTATCTTGCTATCCATATCATTAGAGCAAAGCTTCCAAATCTTCAATGTGTTATCTTTTGTTTAGTCTTTTTCCACATATCCTTAGCTGCCTCACCAGGATCCTTTTTAAGCCATACTTCAAAGTCCTTCATTTTATCATCTCCGCATAAATATGGATATTGCTGAACCAGTTCACGTGTGGATACATAATTTACAGCTATTGTCTTTGTTTTAGATTCATTAATTTTGTATCCTAAAAAGATTTGAAGCGGTCTCAAAATGTTCCACAACATTGTAATGTGTCTTTCTGGTTTTGTTAGGTATAAAATAATATCATCTGCAAACAGAGCCAGCTTTTCCAGACTACCTTACCAATTTGATCCTTAAATTTCTGACTCACTTATTTTCTTCACCAATGGTTCTAAATATAATGCAAATAACAAAGGGGAAAGAGGACACTCCTACCTTTTTCTCTGCTCAAAGAGAAATGATCATAGAGGACCCCAACTACTTTAATTTTCACCTTTGGTCCCTCATATAGCTTCCTAATCAACCTTAATATCAGGGAATGCAAACGCTTCTATTGCCCTGCTCATAAACTTCTAGCTTACTCTGTCAAATGTTTTCTCTGCATCAAGACCTAACAACAAAAGTGGTATTTTCTTACATTCTGCTTCTTTCTGGATCATCAGTGTTCATTTAATGTTGTCAAATGTTTTCCTCTCCTCCATAAAACCACATTGATCCATATCTATCAGTTTTGGCATCACCTTTGCCATCCTTTTAGCCATTATAGAGATACACACTTTATACTCATGTTTAGTATTGAAATGGGCCTGTATGAAGCTGGATCAGATCGATCCTTACCTTCTTTAGGTATTGCATAAACCACCACTTTCTCCCAGGATGTTGGTGCTTCTCCTCATTTCAAACAAAACATTCCAGATCTGTTTACGTATTTTTCCCCCCTAGCTTCAAAACTTCCACAGGAAAGCCATCTATTCCTGGGGACTTTCCTGTGGATTGGTTATATATCAACATTTTTGCCTCATCTCCTCCTATCCTAACTGTTACTAATTGAGCCTCATCTACCACTAACCTTGGCATATTTAATTCTTCAATAAAAATTTCCATTTGTATCTTTTCTTGATTTCTGTCCTCTGCTTTATACTGACTTTCATAAAGTTTTCAAAGAATGTCTAGCACCTATACAGGATCTCCAGTTATGTTCCTTGTTATAGGATTCTTAAGTTTGGTGACAATCCTTTCTAATTACTGTTGCCTGAGTCATTGTGCTAAAAGTTTTTGTGCTCTGGAGTTATCAAAAATGAGTTGCTTAACAGCAATCTTTCTAAACTCATAGATATTATTGAGGTTCTCCCTTACTTTCTCTTTAGCACTCTGCAGTTGCACCTCTTCTTGTTCTGTCAGATTCCTCCTGTTCTGCAGTACTTTAACCTTTGTCAGTCCCTCTAAGTATTTGTTACTTCTTACCATACCTCTCTTTCTTTTATTTCCACCCTATTTTTCACTTTAATTTTACCCCACTCCCTAGCTATACTTTCAGAAGAAATTTTATCTTCTCATATAACTCCCATATAATTTCCACTACCCATTCCTTAAATTCCTCTCTTTCCAAAAGATAGGTGGGAAAGTGCCCGTGTCTCATTTTTATTTCATTACCCTGCATTTTTATTTTAGTTGCAATTGGCTCATGATGTGAAATAGTTAATGGATATATTATCAAAACTTTCAAATAAATGCACATGTTCTTGTGAGATATATGTTCTGTGCAGTCTACACCAGATTTTATATATTGGGGAGTAGTATGTACATTCATTCTGCCTGCTACTGAATTCACATCTTCCATGCCAAATATTTTCATAAATTTCTTCAAAAATCTACCCTCCTTTGTTATATTTTCTCTTCTGGTTCCCCCAGATACATATTCACTGCTGCAAATCAAATTCCAGTCCCAACTTAAAACTAACTCCCCTGGTGAAAGCCGGTTATTTCTCCCAGAGTTGTCTTAAGCTCCATTAAAGGAGTTTTAGGTGGAATATAAGTACATGCCAGTGTAATCCTTCTCCTTTGCCAATTGTCCCTTAGTATTACAGATCTACCATTATTATCTTTTTTATCCTGATGTTCATTGTGCATACAGCTGCAGTCATTACAGATGGGTTATCCTGCCGTCAGGCGGGTCCTCGGTTGGCCGAATTCCAAAGTCTAAGTCTGGCGTCGGTTGTCGTCGCCTCTTCCCTGACGTCAGTGCAGCAGGGGTATAAAAGAGGCAGCCAATGCCATTTTATTCAGTCTTTCTTGCCGTGTGGTGCCCGAAGCAGAAGCAGTTCGCAAGTGCTGGTCGGCCAGCTCCTGAGATTTACGAAAGTATTTCAGCCGAAGTCTTCTTTAAAGCTAAGTACCCCGTTGGGGAAACTTTTCTTGCCTCAGACCGATGTCAGACAAAGTTAATAATTGCATTTCTTGTGGGAAGCAAATACCGCATAAGGATTTTCACTCTTTCTGTATACCTTGCTTAGGGTCAGACCACGACGTCTCAGCCTGTCGTTTTTGTGCTAGGTTCAACAAGCACACTATTAAGCACCGGGCGGAGTTCGCCCTTCATTATTTTGGCAAAAAATTTAATTATATCATGTCGTCGGATACACCAATGCCAGTTTTAAGCAAAAGACGCAAAGACAAGGACCGGCATCCGAGGTCTGCACCGAGTACTGAGACCACGCTTAGGCCGACTACCGGTTCTCCGGTCCTCAGTGAGGCACCTATGCAGCCCCTGACTTCCGATGAAACTATTTTACCGGTGACTTCAGTACCTGAGGTCGCAGGCTCCTCGGTCTCCATTCCCACTGCAGATACCGACGCCACGCTTGGCGGGGAAACTGAAAATTTAGTGAGGCCTACCATTTCTGAAGGCGTCTTCAGGCCTACCACCTTCTCTATTAAATCCTTCACTAAATCTAAAGCTGCCATGAAAACTAAAAATCAGGGTCCTCAGACCTCCTCTCAAGGCCCCATGCCTAAAAAACAGATGCTTAAAATGGCTGAGGATTTGATAACTCTCATCAGGGGTTCTCAACCCCCCTCTGACAAAAGACCCAGACTGGAGGAAGACTCCCCTTCCTCAGACCAGGCTTCTATTACCTCAGACCATTCTGATGACCAGGATTATGCCTACTCCCCTTTTGAAGACTCTGATGCTGAGGAGTCTATTCCCTCGGTCTCCCCCCCCTGAGGACTACTCTTTTGGGGAAACCCTGCATACATTGAGGGAGCACTTCCACTGGGAAGGCCAAGATTACTCAGATTCCAAGAAAAGGCTCAGGGAATTTTTATTGCTCCCCCAGAATAGACCCTTGGCTATCCCTCCAGTTTTAGATATTTTGGATGATGTGTACGCAGACGCCAGTCTTAATCCAGATTCTTTACCTCCAGCCCCTGTTAAACCAGACAGGTATTATCAGGTTCCTGATTCTCACCAGTTCCTTTATAAAAGCCCTTCTGCTGACCCAGAAACAATTTCACAGGGTCCCAAGGGAATAAAGGCCTCTACTGCTAAAAACCCTTTACCTTCAGAGAGAAATTCCGGAGCATTAGAAAGGTGGGGGAAAAAGGTGTATACATCTGCCACTTTAACCATGACGGCATTAAACTGTCAATTTCATATGTTAAAGTACCAACAATTTTTGTTATCTCAGCTGAAAAGCAAAATGACACAAACAGAACAACCAGATTTGAAAGAGTTGCAGGATTTGTTGCATGGAGCAGAGCAAGTGGGTAAACATACCTTGCAGTGTGGTTTTGATGCTTTAGAGGCCTCATGTAGAGCTGCTGTCACGGGGTCTGTCATACGTAGACATGCTTGGCTCAAAGAGCAAACCTTACCAGATCATGTCAAAGCAAAATTATTAGATGCACCACTTCAAAAAGATGTATTGTTTGGTGTTAAGGCTGAGGAGGTTCTAAAGAAAATGGAGGAAAAAGCGAAATCTATGCAAACAGTGAAAGATTTCTTGCAGGTGCAACCTCCACGCTTCAGCAGAAACTGGCCTTCAAAAAATTAGTCCTTTCCAACCACGGACAGACCTCAAAGGGGCAGATACAGACGCCCAAGGGGTAGAGGGCAACCTCAAGGATCTTACAGAGCTAGACAGTGGCAAGCACCAACCCCAAGAGGTGGAGAAGATAGATCACAGTCATTTAGAAAACAATGACTTCCCCCTATGCCTGCCAAACAAAGCTATAATGGCAGCACCTTTGGGCGGAAAACTGGCATTATTTTCAAAAAACTGGCACATTGTTACAAAAGACAAATGGATTCTGGACATTATAGACAGAGGCAACAGGTTCCACTTTCACACCCTTCCAAAAATGAAAGGCTTGCCAAACCTGCCACAAAATCAATGTGCAGAGGCACAAAGACAAATTTCCGCTCTCATGGATATGAAAGCAATTCAAGAGGTACCTGCAAAAGAACAAAGTCAAGGTTTTTATTCCAGACTATTCCTGGTACCAAGGAGGGACAAAGATTGGAGACCCATCTTAGACCTATCCATCTTAAACACATATCTACAGGTGCCAAAATTTAAGATGCTCACATTACAGCAGCTTCTTCCCATGCTGGGCAAGGAGTCTTGGTTGGTAACGTTGGACCTCATGGAGGCATACCTGCATGTCCCTATCAGACAAGATTGCAGAAGATACCTTAGATTTCTTGCAGGTTCAACCCACTACCAATTCTCTGCATTGCCCTTTGGCTTATCTACTGCGCCCAGAGTGTTTACGAAATGCCTGGCATCAGTAATTGCCTTCTGCAGACAACAAGGAATACAAATCTACCCATATCTGGATGACTGCCTGATCCAAGCGGACAGCAAGGACATTCTATTGCAGCATCTGGCATTTGTAATAACACTGTTAAACTACCTGGGATACACAGTGAACAAAAAGAAATCAAAACTAAAACCTTCTCAACAGATAATTTTCCTGGGTGCCAGCTTAAATACAACCACCCAGATGGCCTACCTCACGCCAGACAAACAAGGGCAACTGTCTCAATACTTCAACAAAATGGCAACTTTCACCAGACTAACTGCAAGGAAAGTCCTGCAGGCTCTGGGATACATGGCATCTTGCATCCTACTAATCCCATGTGCAAAGCTGCATATGAGGAAACTACAATGGTACCTAAAATACTTATGGTCTCAACACAGCCACAGCTTGGAAACAATTATACCACTCATTCCATGCCTTCAAAAGGAATTTTTGTGGTGGGCTCAAGCATGCCAAAGAAACACAGGTCTCCCTTTCTGTTTACCTCAAGCAACTCAAATCATCACAACGGACGCCTCAGACTACGCCTGGGGAGCACACATGGCAGATCAGTGCATTCAGGGAAGATGGTCCCAAAAAGAGAAGCACCTACACATCAACCAAAAGGAGATGCTAGCAGTGCAAAATGCTCTTATGACCTTCGAAGACTTACTCCATCCAGGCCAGCTATTGATAAGGACAGACAACACCACAGTCATGTGGTACATAAACAAACAGGGGGGAACTCACTCATACCCCCTGTGCAGGCAAGCCATGACCCTGTGGAACACAGCACTGGAATTACAAATTCAACTACAGGCACAATTCCTGCCAGGGAAGGAAAACACACTGGCAGACAACCTAAGCAGAAATATGACAGACCCACACGAATGGAAGTTGCATCCTCAAGTCTTCTCAAAGATAACTCAGGCATGGGGACAGCCAGACGTAGATCTATTTGCTACCCACAGAAATTACCAGTTGGAAAAATTCTGTTCAAGGACCTATCATCCACAGGCCTGTAAGGTGGACGCACTCTCTTTCAATTGGACAACATTGACAGTCTATGCCTTCCCGCCTCTTCCTCTACTGACAAAAGTTCTATTAAAAGCCAGAGCAGAGAGGCCAAAAATGATTCTCATTGCTCTGGACTGGCCACGGCAGCACTGGTATCCTCTCCTAAAGAGCCTGACACACTTACCACCTTGGATCCTACCTCTACTTCCTCTTCTGTTGTCCCAGCACAACTACAAAACCCTTCACAGCCAGCTCAAAACCCTGAATCTAGCTGCATGGAGAATACCTTAATTTCCCAACAGACTCTCTTCTCCAAGGAGGTGCAGGATGTCATCTTGGAGGCCAGAAGACCCTCTACTAGAAAAGCCTACTCCACCAAATGGAAATGATTTTGTTCCTGGAATCAAGAAAGGGGCCAGAATCCTTTGGTAATAAATATACCTCAAATTTTACAGTACCTAGCTGAGATGTCAAACAGTGGCCTTTCCTTCTCCTCCATCATGATCCACGCTTCAGCCATTTCTGCACAATACAATACAGATCCTCCTTTATTCTCACATCCTCTATTGAGGCAGTTCCTCAGAGGGGCAAAAAATATAAAACCCCCACGGAAACCACCAGTCCCAGCTTGGGACCTCAACTTCGTATTGGAAAAGCTGACCCTGCCTCCCTTTGAGCTGGCTTCTTCAACAGAGCTACAATACTTGTTGTGGAAAACAGCCTTCCTTCTGGCTATTACCTCAGCATGCAGGGTTTCGGAGCTTCAGGCCCTCATGGCTGTGCAACCATTCATCATTTTCCATCAGGACAGAGTTTCCTTACGAACCAGCTCTACCTTCATGCCAAAGGTAGTATCCAGTGTAGCTTTGAATCAGACTATTCATTTACCTACCTTTTATCCAAATCCACAGAACAAAGGGGAGAGACTACTGCATTCCTTGGACATTCACAGACAACTTTGTTATTACTTGGACAGAACAAAGTCATTCAGGAAATCTGAGCAGCTCTTTGTGTCCTATGCTACAGGTGCTCAGGGAAAGGCTATTTCCAAACAGACAATTTCAAAATGGTTAGCCCACTGTATACGCTTTTGTTATTCATTTCATGGTAAATCTGTGCCTGTATACATCAGATCCCACTCCACCAGGGCTACAGCTACCTCTGCAGCTTTCCTCAGGGGGGTTCCTACCAAGGACATTTTGGAAGCAGCTACCTGGAGTTCAGTGCACACTTTCTCCAAGCACTACCACCTTCCACTTGCCACAGCAGTCCTGCAGGGCATCCTAGCCCCTCCTAGTTCCACATAGTGCCTACCACCCTTACTTAGCTTTGGGATTCTACCCATCTGTAATGACTGCGGCTCTATGCACAATGAACATAGTACAGTTTTGTACCTACCATAAATGTAGATGTTTGAGTGCTCATACAGCTGCAGTCTAGGTTTCCCTCCCTCCATCCCCTCTTAGGACAGGCCTTATGACAAACACCTTATCATATAACCTTTTTGGGGGTATTCTTTTATGGTGTATTTGCTTGCAACTACTATTTTTGATTTATCAACATTGCATGTTTGCATAACATTATGTTTTGCCTTCCTTCTGGGGGCAACTGACATCTGAGGCAAGAAAAACTGAAGAAAATGGTGTCAGCTGCCTCTTTTATACCCCTGCCACACTGACGTCAAGGAAGAAGCGACGACAACCGACGCCGGACTTTGACTTTGGAATTCGGCCGACCGAGGACCCACCTGACGGCAGGATAACCCATCTGTAATGACTGCAGCTGTATGAGCACTCAAACATCTACATTTATGGTAGGTACCAAACTGTACTTTCTATCACTATTGGAGCTTTTTTTTTGCATTTAATATATGTATTCCTATTTTTCTTTGCCCCAGGTATTCCACCGAATAACCGTCCTGAAAACTTTCTTTATCAAATTCACATGTTCATTTCTTTCCAAATGTGTCTCCTGCAGCATAGCTATTTGCACTGTACATTTTTAATATAGTTCACTACTCTTTACTTTTTGTATATATCAGTGAGACCATTTACATTTAAAGATATTATAGAAAGTGTAATTATGTTAAAAAGTTATTATTCCCACCTTTTATGTATAACAACTTTTTTGTTAAGTGGCTAGTTCCAGATTTTGTGTTACATGCATACAGTAATATTTGACAAGTTGACCTTTTGCATGGTTGTTTCTTGTCATATCCATGTGAACCTAGGTCACATCTTACAAAACTTTTTGTTTCATTGAAAGCCCCCCAAAATACCCCCCAAAACCTATTAACGTAATACTAACACACATAACTATGTACATCTTCAAATATTGAAGTTTTACGCTCTTAATAGGAACACTTGTCCCAGACTGACAGCCACACTGAGACTTGGGTTAACCTAAAAGGAAGGTTAACTGTGCTAAGACACATGGTACAGACTGTGCTTAAGTGCTGTTTGGTTTTGTCTTATCTTTATTACTCTCTCAGATTGGGAAAACATTTGAATGCTTTCAGAAACATTATCTCCTAGCCATTGAAATAAATAAGTATTCTGTTTTTATTGTTCTTTATTAGATTGTCTTCATGGAGACATGAGAACCAGCCATCGAGTTGCTTTAACAAACACTCATTTATTTGGCAATGTTCTTTTTTATTTATTTGCTTTCTCTTAAAACTTGTTACTAGATCAAGCCAAAGGCCTTAATCCAATCATTCCCTTATGCAAGAGTGAAAAAAGCACATCAATGTTTCTTTTATCCTGCTCTTCGGACCAGATGTTTCTTCTTTTTTTTACATTGAAGTGCCTACATTTCATAAAACTGAACAAGGAGAAAGTGAGATGAAAAGAAACAGAGGCACCTATTTACTTTAGTATCCCCATTACACTCAGAAACAACTGAGAAAACTTTACTTTACAGCATGCAGGTTATATCATGCATTATGAAAGCACTACTATTAATAACAAAAATTTGTTTTACGTACAGCTAATGCTTTCCTTCCTCTTTCCCCATCCTAAGTGTTCTTCCAGATATTAATGGCATGAAGTAGGGCATATGCCTTAGAGTCCCCTACAAGTTTAACAAAGTCAAAAAGTCCAATATTTCCAGGTTTTCTTGTTCTTGTCATGTTTCACAAATATAATTAATGCTTAATCCCACATTTATTTTGCCATTTGTTGCTAGTTTTATTCCTGTTGATCTCCATCTCTGAAATCCAGTCTCTGCTTCATTTGCAATGTACTGCTGTTTCTTCTGGTCAACTCTTGTGCTTTTTTCTGTCAAGCATTTTCTGTTGAAACATTGAAAAAGTTTTCACTGGTGCAGTCTCTTTCTGGTCTTTGTTACCAGAAGAACAAGAAGTAGAATCTCCTTCTATTTCATAGCTCACTTTTTGTTGTACAAACTTTTGTATTTCCTCCTTAGCATGTTCTGCATCAAAAAATTATTTTTGACCCTTCCGGAAAGAATATTCTGAAGATAGATGGGTACAGCAATTTGAATCTCATGCCTGTTTTTTAACAGTGAAATAAATGTATTCCTCTTCTGCCTGGTGTACAGTGTGAACTCATTTTCAACAAACACTCTACTCTCTCCCACTTTTAGTACTGTCAGAATCAATTCATTCTGCTGGTAAGATTGCATCTTTACTATCTAAGCCAAGGTTGCTTTTTCGTGGCCAGGTTTGGAGCATACACATGATGTGTCCTTTCAATTAAAAACTCCTACTATGAAATACCTGTCCAGTTACTTATTTGTGTTTTTATAAAATGAATACAGTCTGTGTCTTCCATCTTCTCTAGTATGGTAGAAAATCTCAGGTTTTCCCTACATGCTGTGTCCTCTAATTATATTATTTCTTGAAATACCTCTTCTTGAGCAGTTTTGTATTCAGCCAGCCTTTTCTTCATTTTGACCTCTGATTTTTGCGGTTTTATCACCTTCTCGTTTTTTTCCAGCCTTTTTTTATTTGAGTTGATATACCCCTTCAGTATTTCATTTATTTTAATAAGCTCTGAGTACATTTGACTTATTTTTTCCTCTAGGTTAATGGAAGTCATGTCTTGCACCAAAGCTGGAGCTTGTGCTGCTTTTTGCTGAATGGCTGCAGAATTGTTCCTACTCAGTTTTTTTCTTAACCTTATGTGAATGGTTTTCTTTCAGGTTTCCTGAATTTCTTTTTGCTGGCATCCAGGCAGTGCGCTTACTAGCCACTTACTGAAATTTACTGAAAATATGAGTTTACTGACTCTCTTTTCTGAGTTACCTTTTTCACAGTGGGAAAGCTGAAATTAAGTTGTTACTCAGTGTGCAACCTTTTTGGAAGCCTCCAAAATGGTGTAACATTGAGAAAGCAGTCCAGCTGAGTAAACCATTTTCTGTCTGCCTTTTTTTCTTTCTTACAAGAGCCAGCACTTCATGCAAACAAGTAAAAGAAAAAGTAAAATAAAATAAGATAAAATATGATTTACTGACAGTTTTGTGATATGTGATGCACTGCAGTCCAGCATCCAGTAGAATGAGTTGCCTATTACACTAGACAGATTGATCTGAGGGAACTACTTAACTTTATTTTAAGGCCGATGTAATTACTAGAGAACTGCTGCTGTACAGGTATCATGGCAAGAAGAGAAATCCTAAAGCTAAAAGAAGATAAATCCATGTGAGCAGTTTGTAAGACATCTGTGCAGTTTGCAGAAAATAGTGTGTCACTCTGCAGGTGCTGAGGTAAATACATAGGTGATAAAATGGACTGACCCCACATGCCTGTGCTCACTCCCTTTGGGCATAACTACAGTTATACAGGTACCATAATACAGTGGGAATATAAAAAAAGAAAACTTTACATGCTGCAACTGTAATATAATTGTAGTAAATATGTCAATACCCAACCATTGGAGAACACTATATTAGCAAGAGTATTCAGATGAAAGAGTGTACATATAGGTAGGTGTGCAGTGAAGCTGAGAGGCAGCAATCTGGTATATTAAAGTGAGGCAAACTGTGCATTCTAGCTAAAAATTAGTGTAAACACAATATTATTAATGGCATAACACAACACTGCAGATAGATGTTTGTTAATTACACAGCACAGCACTGCAGAGAAATAACTGTTAATTACACAACATAGCAGTGCAGAGAGATACAAACCAAAAACATCCAAAGGCTACCGTGCTTTGAAGAAATATTTGTTTATTTTGAGCTTTCAACGATAGTGTTTGTGAATGCTGCCAGCCAACCCACTAGAATTTTGTAAATAATTCTGTGTTGTTTGTGAATAGTAATATGATTTGTATCCTTGCCTTAGAAATGTAAGAAAACTATATGTTCTGTACTGAGCTTGTAACCACAGTGCACCCTGCTGGAAAAGAGCAGAAATGTGTATAAACTATATGCCTATGTAAATGTATGTGTTGATGGTAAAGGCTGGAATATACAGAGTTAACTTGGAAACTCTTAAGAAAATAAGTAAAGAGTTTTATGATGTGTATAAAGTTAGTTTATTTCAGCTAAAAGACAGAATGTCTACAGCTAGAGTTTCTTTCTATTGTCTTAAGAAAGATATAATTACTGGGTTTCACAAGTAAATTGTTTTAGTATTGCTCTGTGACTTCCTAGCAGCTGTACATCTGAGAGATAAGTATTTTTGACAGATATATGTTAAGTTCTGTTGGTATCTGTTTAGCCTGTGAACTAGATGCAAGTGTCAAACAGTGATGTCATCTAGCTAACCCAGCAGTAATGTCTATTATTAATTTAAGAACTATCTCAGAGAGAAAGTCAATGCATTTTGTATTTTGTTCTGGACCTGTAAACATCTCTGCAGCATATTTCATCTATATCTGCCTGGCCCTGGCTCTGTATGTAAGACGTTTAGGGTATAGTATCTCTTAAGAGATAGATAGGAATATAGCAAGAGTAGTCTAGATGGTTTCTGTATTTATGTGAGACTATTCTGCAATGTTTTAAAAATATTTCCTGTGATTCTGAACTCCATTGTCATTGTGTTGAGTTAATGAGTTTTGTCTTGTGCTCTTATTATTTAGTATTAAATATATTTAAACATTTAAGTGTGGCTGGTTTGCTGACAGATATTTAAGCTCTTAGAGTACTTGCATGTATTTGGTAACATTGTACAGGACACTCTGGAATAGTCTTAGTTTGGTCACACTTACCATTTGGATAATAATAACATTACACAGTAGAATTTGTCACCCTTTGGGAAGGGACTTTTAGTAGCTGATAAGTAAGGGTGGTTATTGGCAGTGATTTCTACCTTATAGTCTGGGCAGAAGGGGGCATGGCTAGTGAACCTGTGCCAGCCTTCCCCAGGAGTGTCTCTGTGTTTGTATATAAACCAAATCTCAAAGTGTGTGTGTGTCAGCTTCTTGGGCAGGGACACGGAGCACTGGTTGGATAGAGAGGGTGCTGAAGGTTTTGACTTGAACACTCGGATGATATCTTAACCCTACAGCTGTGCCAGTGTGGAGTCTTACTGGGGATCTGAAGAGAAAGGGAGAAACCAGTCCCAGACTGAATGTGATCTCTGTTTGCTCTTAAGAGAAATTGTATTTCCTGTGTGTGTACTTATCATCCTCTCAATGTGCACATCCCTCATTGGTATTAGTGGTGAGGATTGAGGCACCTTGATTACTGGGCCAGTGCAGGGGCATCACATAATAATTGGTTGACAGTGGTGCGTTAGTCACATCACATATTAATTGGCTTGTAGTAGTGTGGATATTGAATTCCTGTAGCTTGTGTACAGTAGTCACTAAAGGTGTTTTGTACTCTAAATCAGCCACCCAGTGTCATTCAGAGTTCATATGACAATTGTTTTATTTCTTTTGTTTGCTTATTTAGTCAGGGAGAGCAGGCAAGCATGTCAGCAGAGGAGTACGGCAAGCTGGCAAGGAGCCAGTTGGCTGAGATGTGCCAGGCTAGAGGACTGGTGCATGAAAACCTGACTAAAGCAGACATGATTGCAGCTTTAGTCACAGCTGCATCAGAGAATAGCAACCAGGAGGATGATCAGACTGGATGTGGGGATGTACAACTCTCAGAAAATGTGCAGCTCAACCTTTTCACAGAGAGCTTAAAATCCATCCGGAGCTAAAGAGACTTGAGTTGGAGGCCAAGCATTTGGAAATGGAAGCAACTGAGACATCTGGAAACTGAGGAGAAGGAGAGGCAGAGGCAACATGAAAAGGAGATGCTGACTCTTTGCCAGAATTATGGAGGTAATGGGGAAAGGAGTAACTGAACCCCAGAAGCAACAAAGGCCAGTAAATTTCTTCCACAATTTACAGAGGGGGATGATTTTGATAGTTTCATTCATATGCTTGAGAGGGTATGTAAACAGTATAATGTTGACCAAGGGCTCTGGGTAGGGTTTCTGACCCCCTTACTCCATGGTAAAGCTGTAAATGTTTTTTCCAAACTATCTGATGTTGATTGTTTAAATTATAATGCTGTAAAAAAACTGTTTCCTAGAATGTTTTAAGCTAGCACCTGAAGCTTATAGAAAAAATGTTTCGTGAGCATAGACACAAGGCAGATGAAAGTATGAGTGAATATGTTGCTGAACTAAGCAGTTATTTTCATAGGTGGGTGAGTGGATGTCAGGTCTTCACTTTTGAAGGGCTGGCAGACCTTTTGTTGAGGGAACAACCTCTTAGGACTTTGCCTGAGGACATGAGAATCTGGTTAGCTGATAGACAATGTGCTACTGTACATGAGTTGGGGAAGAAGGGAGACCTATACCTAACAAGCAGGGCATCCCTGCACAGGAAGAGGACACCCAGTGCTGCTCATGGGTCTAAAGGAACCCATGGTGGGGAGCCCAGACAGCCCCAACAGAATCTGCCAGTAACAGGAGAAGCCACTAGTCCAGGTACATGTCCAGGACCTAGGATTAAATGTTTTAAATGCAACCAGTGGGGCCATGTAGCATGTAGATGTCCACTGAGGCAAGGTGGGGAACAAAATGTGGGGAAGCCAGCTAGTAGGTGTGTTTGAGGATATCTCTGCAGATGTCCTGATAGGGAATGATTTTGATAATGCAGTACCATGTGTTCATGCCGTTACATGCAGTCAGGCTTGGAGATGAGCATGTGGGTCTGGTAGCCTGGGGAGACCCAGACAGACAGCGCACTTGCAGTGAGGACTGGTGAGGTGGTTACTTCAGAGAAGAAACAACCCTGTAGAAGTGAGACTGAAAATGAGCCACAGTTGCTTGTGGGTACTGATGTTCCCCTGGACAGAGTGACTGCAAGGGAAGAGGTAAGTAGTAGTACCCAGGCTGAGAGTGAGGCACCGCTGTCAGAAAATACTATATTTCCTGTGGAAGGGGAGCTGGGAATGGTTACAAAGAGAGAGTTGAGATGGGCTCAGCTGTCAGACCATAGATTACAAGGGCTGAGAGAGGTAGCTAGTGAGGCACCTGATTCTCAAGGGAAGGGGGAATCTAAATACTGGGACAAAAGGTTACTGTATAGAGAGTGGACCCCTGAGGGAGTGCTAGAGGGTAAGAGAATACAGCAGTTGGTAGTGCCCAGAGTCTACCATCTGGCACTTCTAGCCATAACCCACGATATTCCCTTGGGAGGTCATATGGGCATAAAACGTACAAAGAGACGTATTATGCAGAACTTCTATTGGCCTGGGATTTCCAGAGATGTAACAGGGTACTGCAGGACCTGTGAGCAGTGCAAAAAGGTAGGCAAGGCAGGAGACAAGGTGAAAGCTCCTTTGATGCCTTTGCCTATGATTGAGGAGCCATTTCAGAGGGTAGCTATGGATATTGTCGGGCCTTTGAGTACCTCAAGTTACACAGGGAAAAAGTATGTCCTAGTGGTAGTAGATTATGCTACTAGATACCCTGAGACAATGGCTCTGTCCTCAGTTGAGGCAGAAAAGGTAGCAAATGCTTTGTTAGAGATTTTCAACAGGGTAGGTTTCCCAAAAGAAATACTGACTGACAGAGGTGCCATCTTATGCCGGCCTGCTGGCTTTTCTGTGGAAGTCCTGTGGGATGAAGCACCTAAAAAACACCCCCTACCATCCCCAGACTATTGGTCTTGTTGAGAGGTTAAACTCTACACTCAAGACCATGCTACAAGCATTTGCAGACCAGTTTAAGAGGGACTGGGGCAAATATCTGCCCTATCTGTTGTTTGCTTACAGAGAGGTTCCCCAAGAATCCACAGGTTTTTCACCCTTTGAGTTGCTGTATGGAGATAGGGTGAGGGTGCCTCTAGATTTAATTTGAAATGAGTGTGAAGGTGAGTGTGAATCCCACAAGGAGTCTGTTGTGGCATATGTCCTAAACCTCAGGACAAGGCTCAGGGAACTCATGGACTTGGCCCAGGAGAACCTGGCAGAAGCCCAACAGCATAAAAAGGTCTGGTATGACAGGAATGCTTGAGCTAGAGAGTATGCTGTAGGGCAGCAGGTAATGGTTCTTGTTCCTGTCAGATACAACAAGCTGCAGGCAGCTTGGGAGGGACACTACAAGGTGGTAAGGAGGGTCAGTGATGTTAACTACATGGTAGAACTGCTAGGCAGGAGGCAGGGGGCACAAATCATATCATGTTAATATGATGAAACCTTACCATGATAGGGAGACCCTTGTGCTGAGTATTTGCAGTGATTTGCAGGAGAAGTCTGAGGGGGATCTGGTGACTGATCTCCTCAATGAGGCTCGGCCTGACACCTCAGTGGAAGGGGTAGAAATGTCCCAGCATCTATCTCCTACCCAGGTTCAAGAAATCCGAGCAGTGTTACAGGAGTTTGGGGACATTTTCACTGGGAAATCAGGGTGCACCCACCAGTTGTAGCACCATGTGGATACAAGACCCAAAAGGCCTATTGGGCAGGCCCCTTATAGGGTGCCTGAGAGAGTCAAACAAACTCTGAGGGAGGAGATACAGGAAATGTTGGAACTAGGGGTAATTCAGGAGTTCAGCAGTCCCTGGGCCTCCCCAGTGGTGCTGATATCAAAGAAGGATGGTAGCATCAGGTTCTGTGTGGACTATAGGAAATTAAATAGTTACACAGAGTCAGATGCTTACCCCATGCCTAGGAAGGATGAAGCCCTAGAGCAGCTGGGTGTGGCTAAGTATCTTACCACCATTGATCTTACCAAGGGTTACCGGCATGTGACCTTGACTCCCAGTGCTAGAGAGAGGTCAGCCTTTGTGACTCCTTTTGGCTTGTATGAGTTCACAAAGATGTCCTTTGGGATGAAAAATTCCCCAGCGACTTTACAGAGGCTGATAAATCATATTGTAGTAGTATTAGCAGGAGATTTTGCCCTTTATTACCTAGATGATATTGCCATATGCAGCCATTCCTGGCAAGAGCACCCTCAGCATGTCAGGTAGGTGCTGGCAGAGTACAGAGGGCAGGGTTGACCATCAAGCCCAGTAAACATCAGGTGGGTATGGCAGAGGTCTCCTACCTGGGACATAGAGTAGGGAGTGGTAAGATCAGGCCAGAACCAGCCAAAGTGGAAGGCATTCAGGCATGGCTTGCATCTTTTACCAAAAAGCAGGTGAGGGCATTCTTAAGGACAGCAGGGTACTACAGAAAGTTTGTCCCCAGTTATAGTACCATAGCTGCTCCCCTCACAGTACTGACAAGGAAAAACAGGCCAGATATGTTGTGGACCACAGCATGTGAGCAGGCATTCCAGAAGTTTAAAGAGCTTTGAGAGGACCTCCTGTGTTAGCCAGTCCAGATTACAGCAAAGAATTTGTGGGCAGGTGCATGCTTCGAACCATGGGGTGGGGGCTGTATTTAGCCAGATTGCTTCAGACGGAGAAGAGCACCCAGTGGTTTATCTCAGTTGCAGGTTCCAACCCGGGGAGGAATGTTATGCAGCTGTAGAAAAAGAATGTCTAGCCATAATATGGGTAATGCAGAAACTTCAGCCTTATCTGTATGGAAAAAAGTTCACTGTAGTTACAGGTCACAATCCCCTAACATGGTTAAATCGAGCCAACCAGCAAAATGCTAAGTTGCTAAGGTGGAGCTTAGGGTTGCAAGCATATGGTATGACAGTTTATCACTGCAGTGGGGTTAGCAAGCCAACACAGACGGGCTCTCAAGACAGGAAATGGGGTAAGGTATTCCCAGATAGGCTCAATCCTCTCAAGCAACATTTCTCAAGGATCACTTGGAAAACTAGCTTGAGTTTCAAGGGGGGGTAGGTAGAATTGTGAAGGCTGCCAGCCAGCCAGCTACAATTTTGTAAATAATTCTGTCTCATTTGTGAATAGTAATATGATTTGTATGCTTGCCTTAGAAATGGAAGAAAACTGTATGTCCTGTACTGAGCTTAATGATTGTAACCACAGTGCACCCTGCTGGAAAAGAGCAGAAATGGGTATAAACTACATGGCTCTGTAAATGTATGTGCTGATGGTAAAGGTTGGAATATACAGACGTAACATGCAAACTCTTAAGAAAATAAGTAAAGAGTTTTATGATGTGTATAAAGTTAGTTTGTTTCAGCTAAGAGACAGAATGTCAACAGCTAGAGTGTCTTTCTATTGTCTTAAAACAGAGATAATTACTAGATTTCACATGTAAAGTGTTTTTGTATTGCTCTGTGACTTCCTAGCAGCTGTACATCTGAGAGATAAATATTTTTGACAGAGACATGGTAAATTCTGTTGGTATCTGATTACCTGAGAATAAGATGCAAGTGTCAAACAGTGATGTCATCTAGCTAACCCAGCAGTAATATGTATTATTAATTTAAGAACCATCTCAGAGAGAAAGTCGGTGCATTTTGTATTTTGTCCTGGACCTGTAAACATCTCTTCAGCACTTTTCATGTATTTATGCCTGGCTCTGTAAGACATTTAGGGCATAGTATCTCTTAGGATATAGCTAGGAATATAGCAAGATTAGTCTAGATGTTTTCTGTATTTATGAGAGACTGTTCTGCATGTTGTTTTAAAATATGTCCTGTGATTCTGAGCTTTGCTGTAACTGTGTTGAGTTAATGTGTATTATCTTTTGCTTTTATTATTTATTATTAAATATATTTAAACTTTTAATTGTGGCTGGTTTGCTTACAGATATTTAAACTCATAGAGTACTTGCATGTATTTAGTAACACTGTACAAGCCGCTCTGGAATAGCCATAGTTTGGTCACACTTACCATTTGGATAACAGTAACATTACACAGTAAAATTGGTCACCCTTTGGGAAGGGCCTTTTATTAGTTGATAAGTAGGAGTGGTTGGTGGCAGTGATTTCTACTTTATAGACTGGGCAGAAGGTGGCATAGCTAGTGAACCTGTGTCAGCCTTCCCCAGGAGTGTCTGTGTGTTTGTATATAAACCAAATCTCAAAGAGTATGTGTGTGTGTGTCAGCTACTTGGGCAGGGACATGAAGTACTGGTTGGACAGAGAGGGTACTGGAGGTTTTGACTTGACTACTAACCCTAAAGTTCTTTCCTGTCCATATTCAAGCACAACTTGGATCTATGAATGGGAAACAGAAATTATACCCCCAAGACTGCCCCTGTATTACTGATGTACAAAGGCAGCTCTTAAATACTTTATCCCATGCAGGGATCCCCTCAAATTATCTCTGGTATGATCCCAGTTATTCTCATTTGTGGTAAAATATAATCATCCACCATGGGATGGGTAAGGCCAGTCTCTAACCAAATGTGATAGGTTAATTTGAGCTCAAAAAGGGAACTTAGCCTTGCTTAAAATGGCCTGCAAGGGTAGCTAGCCTAGTTCTTACCTATGAAGCCATGAGCCTATACATAACACAGAATGCCCTAAATACTGAGGCTAGTATTATAGCATAAAAACAGAAAACTATTTTCTTCCCGATATTCATGCTATAATACTAGCCTTAAATTTGTATGAGTAGTTGAAGTATTACAGGAAGTTTTTTTTTTCAAGGTGAGGTGCATTGTTAGTGTCGAGAGCATGGACAGGGTTAGGATTATGATTAGTATGTAAGGTGGGCAGGAGTATGTAATAAAACTAACTCTGCCCCAACACTAAACATACACCTCACCTTAAAAAGGGCCTTCCTGTAACACTACCACTAAACAAAACATAGATGCATAAAATGCACCAGCATACACTACCAAAACTACTTTTGGCCCCTTATCTAACTACTGCCATAATGCTAAAACACAAACATACACACACACACACACACACACACACATGTGCGAACACTTAACATCATTCCCTTTAACTAACCCTAAAGTACAAACATTCCCACATGAGCACATAACATCTATCATCTTACCTAACCGTGACTTTAACCCTAAAATTTAGAAATTCACAAGCAAACATATAATGTTTATTTCCTTACCTTACACTGACTGTAACCCTAAAATACACACCCACATGCAAACACATAACATCTCTCCCCTTCCCCTTATGTAATCCTGACCTAAGCCTAACACCCAAACACATGCAGAATCTCACCCCCTTCCAAACCCCACTTACCTGTCTTGATCACACACACCTTTGAGATAGTCAATGTTTGAATATATGAAAGTTTGATTATATTTATTTTATTTTATTTGTATTTGTTTTCCAGGGTAGAGCACTAACCTCCCTGGACTTTTTTCAGAGTTAGTCCAGGAGTGTAGTCTGGTTAAGTGACTTGCTCAGCATCACACAATTAGGCAGTCAAGGCAGAGGCAATCAAACCCTGCACCACTGGCCACAGGAAACAGCTCCTTAATCCTCTAAGCCAAATGCCAGACAACAGAAAACATTTGACATTCTCTACCACTCTTTGACTTTGTTGACCAGATTTATGGTTGACAAAATACAGGGGAACCATATATATTTATAGTAAAGAGTATGTGTGTGTGAGTTTCTGTGGGAAAGGCTAGGTTAACACGTATGAATAATGTGCTGCAAGGTTGGCAAACCCTAATCCTACACCTCTCCCTGACCCCAAAATTTCACATCATGTTTTTAAAAGTTTTTTCTCTAGCATGACCACTTTTTGGACAAAGTGTATCTGAAACTTTCTGGTCTGATTTTTTGTTAAATCAGAAAAGGAGACTATTTTCTTTTATTGATTACTTTTGTTTAGAGAGTTTAATTTTGGGTAACTTTGCTGTTGACTTGTAGGCACTGACATAAGATGTGTCAGTCTTTCTGCACAGCATGATTTCCTAATGTATATCTGTATCTATTTATATTATTTATATATCTGTATATTTATGTATATGCATATATATATATATATATATATATATATATATATATATATATATATATATATATATATATATATACACACACACACACACACACACACACACACACACACACACACACACACACACACACAATTTATGTTTATGTGTATGTATATGATGTACATACTCCCACACAAAGTATCACAACATTTTTGCTGTTTCTCAGTCCCCGTCATCTCTGTCTCTCCTTTAAAGAACAGGAGATATTCTGACAACCAGACTGACTAGTATGTATCATAGTTTAACTGCTGCAGCCTTTACCTGATGCTTAATCATGTCTGCTCTTAGTCTGACTCTTTGCATGACATGATTAACTAGGGGGTGCCCCCTGAATTCTCACTGCAAGTTCAGGCATACATTTTGGCAGTTGGATTTAAGGCATTTCACATTAAAGGAGAACTCACAATCTGTGGTTTAAATGGACCCCCAAGGAAGTCCTTGTGATGGGTATCTGCGGTATTTGTCTTATCCTTTGGGATCGTACATGGATATGCCATATAAGACTATGATGTGGTAACTCAGCATGGAACAGTTATCAGACCATATCAAAACGAGAGAGATCAGTCAGCAAATTAAAGTTGTTTTTCCTGTCTTTTCTTTTCTTATTCCAAAGGTGCTGGTTTGTTTATCCTTTAGAATTGCTGTTCAGCATGAGAGCGGGACATCAAAGCACTTTGAGACAAATATACCTCAAGTTTTGACCACTCAGGAGCCCAGGAGACGTGTGCCTGTAAAACAAAATAAAGTTGTTAGTTTAACACAGTTAGCTGTGCGGTTCCATTCACTGATGAGCACAAATAAATACTTTATAAGTGAGAAAACGAACACAATTAACCACCGTCAAATAGCATGTTGCTTTTATTGCAACTAAATTTACATCTTAGGTTGCTGGGCCTTAGCCTTCTGTGGATAAAACAGGCCAAAATGTATCCCATTTTATACTGCTCACAAGTATGGACCAAAGTCGATTCATCTACTGATGCAGTTACCCATAACTAAATGAAAAGCACAAGAAATGGTTCAAATCAGACAAAATCACAGTAAAAGCAACAGAACATGCAATGAAAAATGCATCCTTGCTTTACAACAGAACCTACTTGAAATGGCAAAGGAACAGCAGGGGTGCGTTTTTGGAGGAGTGCATGGTGAACAGTCGTCCTTTCAGTGGACGTTTGTACAGAGCACAGGTCACCATTCATTACTCAGAGGATAGCATAGGCTTCCCACTTTTCTTGTTCAGAAAATGGCACCATCAGATAACATGGAAACATTTCTACTGATATTTGACTCTAGTGTACCAATTTCTCAGTGGAAGTCCTCCATATGTAGACCTCCATCTTGGACATGTCAGTGACTTGGCAAAATAAAGGCCTAGATTTTGGCTTAGCTCTGGATAAATGCCACTCTTACAGCATGATGTTTTTGAACGTGGACTTTTTCAAGAAGCTTACAAGATCCCACTTATTAGTCTGTTACTCTTAGCTATGAGGTTCTTACAGCCTAAGACCATCTCACCACTCATGTTAATCCCTAATACTGGTCTATATTATAAGATCGACTGTTGAAAACATCGAACAACACCTTCAAATGTCAACCTTATAAAAAGACAAAATAAAATAAAGAAAAAAGTATCCTAACAGGTTTAAGCAGGGGGGCAAGCCCCCCTGCACCCCCCACACCCCCCGCTACTTAAATATACTAACTCCGAGACCACACTACATTGCAGTAAATGGAAATCTCCCCTTATGGAGATTTCCATTTACACGCTTAAGATTCTGAGCGTTCGATATTCTCGTGCCGACAATGTCAGATTCGACATTGTCGGCTTTTGAGAATATAATATAGACCCGTTAATCCAACTACTGATGATGGAAATGGTTTTGAGAAACTTCCCAGTGTTGTCCAAGGGTGTGCTTGGCATGACTCCTGTAACTAGTACTCATAGGTGAAAAGGTACTTTCCTGCACAGCAATTGCCCCCAACCAAAACAGCTACACTAAAGAGTTGGCTTCTCAGAACAGTTAAGGCTGTTCTTTTTAGGAATCTATACAGTGATAGCAAATATCACATCACTACAGACAAATCCACAGTACCTGCAGCACCAAATGAAAAGAATTGTTAACACATACTTTATAAAATTAGCCCTGGTGACATGAAAAATATTTTGCTAAATCACTGAAAATTCATAGACTTCTGCATTTAAACCTCCCAGCCACCCCTCTATGTGTACATACGGAGGGCAGGGGAGTGTGCTTTCTGCACTCCTTTATATAAAAATTTCTGAGGTCATTACACATCAGTGTAAAGGGAATTATGTGTGGCCCGTGACAGACAGTACAACTCTGTCAGTCTACTGACCCATCGCTGAGCTGCATTCGATAATGTTTGTCACATCGTAGAAGTTTCTGTGCCGAGCCTTGTTAAAGAGGAGCAGGAGCCTGCTTTATGAACCAGTGATAAGTAGAAGAGGGGCTGTTAAACATATGATGAAATAAGAAGCTGAAGACCCTGTAACAGGCTGGTCCTGCCAGTACATTTCAGGTACTACTAAGGCATTTGTAGTGCAGGTGTTATATTTGTGTGACAGAGACAGATGTTTTTAAAGCAAGTAGTTTCTAGAAGGGGGACCCATGGACTTCAGTATGAATAAAACTGACAATGTTTTCATTTATTACAGTGTATAATGTACAAAGACATGAACATTGGTTTGATTTTACTGCCAGCCATGGTTGTAGTCATCATCAACCTCCCATTTTGTATTTCTTCATGAGGACGGTTATCACATTAACACTGGTCAATGTCAACAAATCAGTTAGAGCCAATGTAGCCTAAAAAATGTGAATTTTGTTTATCGATTTGTTTAAGTTTATCATGGTAGAACACCTACCCAAGTGGGCCAATGTTTGACTCAACTCGGGCATTACACTCAACATAGAATAGAATGATTTCATAGTGGATATATGAAAGAGAACACTCAAAACAGAGCAGCACACAGTTTTAGAACCAATGAAAGGGTCTGGGCTGCCAAGCAGAGAGATATTTCCTTGTGGCAGCTTTGTAGGGAAAGATGGCCAAAGTTAAAGTCAGTGGGAGAGATATATCGCTGTCACAAATTCACTCCAGGCACATAGAAACACATGGTGTCATGCCCACAACTTCAATAACCAAGTGTAGAGGGGGGATAATATCCATGGCCTCCAAGGTACCTAGAGACAGAAGACAATATGCAGGCATCAGCAGCAGGATATCCAGGGGACATGTCAGTGGTAATGAAAATGCAGGACACAATGGAATGGGTATTGGCTTTATTAATGGTTTGTGCAGACCATTATCCACTCTGCAATGTCATGGAAACATTACCTAAAACACACTCCTGCAGCATAAGTGTGACAACAGTAGCATGCAGGATTTCATCCATGCTGTCGCATATTATGACATAATGTAGTTACATAAGCATTTGCTGTAAACCAAGCACAACACCCATCATTTTCCCTGTCCGCATGCACTTGATTATCAAGGCTGTGGGCATGGAACTGCATGTTTGTCTATGTCCACAATGAATTTGGGGCAGCCATATATCTCCCGCTGAATTTCCCTCCAGCCATGTGTCCCCAACCAAATGTACCCCAGGGAAATGTCTCTCCTCCAATCAGCCTGAACCCATAGTGGAAGAATAATGGCAAACACTCATTACAAAGTAGTACAGTTTTTACAGTGGATATATAAAATCAAACACACAGGCATACAGTTTTATAGAGTAGATATAAAGCTGAATACTCATAACTGAGCAATACAGTTTTATAGTAGTTGTATTAAATCCACTGTAGTTTTACAGTGGACATATGAAACTGAATACTCAGAGCACAGCATTAGTTTTACACTGAACATATAAGAAAAACAATCTCATTTATTATTTATTTTTTTAATTTACTTATTTTTGCTGTTTACCGTGGCAGAACACTGATCAGAATGACCTTTTGTAGGCTCAGCAAAGCTATCAGGCCTACTGGGATCCCTTTTTAACCACAACGTCAAGACAGGCTTTGGCCCTGGGGTGTGAAGGACAGCAACAGTCATCCTTCTGTGTAAAAAGGGACCATTAACAGACCCAGGAAATTACAGACCCATAAATCTGACAAGTGTTATATGCAATGGAAAGAATAACCATGGATCCGATAAACAATGGAAAACAATGACATCTTCAAACGTTGTCCTAACCCAGTTCAACTTTGTCAAGGGTTGGTCATGCCTGCTCAGTGTGGTAAATGTCTTTGAGAAAGTCAGCAAGACCATGGATCAGGGTAAAAAAGTGCATACTGCCTACCTTAACCTGGCTAAAGCATTTTACACAGTTTCCCACTCAGGTATTGTAGATAAACTTACAAAATTGGGCATAAATCCTTATGTCACCAGAATAAACAGGACACGGAATCCAGATCTAAGAAGAGGTCACTTACTTGTGGTGTACCACAGGGCTCAGTGCTGGGACTTCTCCTTTTCAGAATACACTTCTCTGAAGTCAAGACTAATGTAGAAGGCCTTTGGCTGATCAAGTTTGCTGATGACTGCAAGCTGAGGACAATCATTGTATCCCCTAATGATATAGATATCCTTCAGAAAAGTCTGACTCAGACAAATATTTGTTGCCAGAGCCATGGCCTAAAACTAAACACAAAAAATGCATGATTATACCCTTTTGCAAGTCAAATACCCCTGCAAATTGCAACATTAATAGCACTCCCTCCAGAGTGGACCTAGCGGTGAGAGTAGGTACACAGATAGCAACCTGAACTTTGACTACCATGTATCCACGGTGGTGAGGAAGTCCTTCTATGTGACACAACTTATAAGTAAAGGTATGGCATCCAGATCCAAGGAGGTTATAGTCCCACTATAATGGGCCGTTATCAGACCAATAATGGAGTACAATGCACCTTTTGGAATGTACTTGATCAGGCACTTTTAACAACTTGGAGCAGCCTCAGTGGTTACTTACTAATAAAAATACAGGATGTTCATCGTGTTTCACTGTTGCAGTCATTACAATTGGGTTATCCTGCTGGCAGGCTACCCGCAGTCGGCCTGAATTCCAACTTCTAGGTCCGGCGTCAGTTGCTGTCGCCTCCTCCCTGATGTCAGTGTGCCAGGGGTATAAAAGATGCAGCTGATGCAATTTTCTTCAGTCTTTCTTGCCGCGTGGTGCCCGAAGCAAAAGCAGTTCGCAAGTGCCGGTCGTCCGACTCCTAAGATTTTCAAATTCGAATTTCAGATCCAAAGTCTTCATTAAAGCTAAGTACCCCGCTGGGGAAACTTTTTTCTTGCTCCAGACCAATGTCAGAAAAAGTTAATAATTGTATTTCTTGTTGGAAGCAAATACCTCATAAGGATTTTCATTCTTACTGTATTCCTTGCCTAGCCCCTGACAACGACGTTGTTGGTTGTCAGTTTTGTGCTAGATTTAACCAATGCACTATTAAGTGTCAGTACGATTTTGCATTTCATTACTTTGGCAGAAGATTCAATTATATAATGCCATCGGAACAGCCGACTGTCGGAGTTTATAAAAAATGCAAATAAATAGAAAAGGACAGGCATCCGAGGTCCAAAACTGATGACGAGGCTTCCGCTAAGCCAGTTGGCAGTTCACTGGTTCTCAGTGAGGTGCTTTCACAGCCCCTGACGCCCGCTACCTCAGAGCCACAGGCTGCTTCCGACCCCCATGTGGAGCTGACTAGGCCACTGGAAACTCAAGGTATTGGACACTCGAAAACTATTCCCTCAAATGGGTCTAGAGCCGCTGAGCAGGAATCAGCTCTTGTCCTCTGTGGATCACCTAAAAGCCCTATTTATCTGCAACCGACTACAAAAGAGTGATCAATGCCTAACCTACAAGGCATTCTCAAATTCAGTCCTGCTACACTTTTACATTCACAAAATAAACAGCACATGAATTACCCAATCCAAGGAACTAAACCTGGCCTGTAATGTGAAAAAAACATGATGATGGGGCAAATATGTGTCTCAGACATTATGCCTTCTCTGGAACTGGCTACCTATTCATTTGAAGTAGAGGCCTTCCCTGACTGTCTTCAAACACAATTTGGAACAATGGATGGAGAATTGTAAATTCACTCCTGGGGTTGTGCCTATGTCCCTTATGGACAGGGGCAGTATGTAAAATAACCAAAGGCATAGGCACAATCTAAGCCATCCTTTAACCCTTAAGTATCGAAAATCTGGGTAAATCCATGTAATAGTGGCTAGGGTTGTACGAGCTCTTGAACCACTAGCCTAGTGAGCTCCTGTGAACCTGTATACATTACATTGTGCATAGAAATACATTGTAGATGCATTTTAAGCAAGCAGCAAGAAATCACATATTAAATGTACATAGTTTGTTGCATTAACTACCATAAAAGACACCAAAATCAAACCTAAAAAGTGGGAAAATGTTAATATATACATTTATATAAAGATTAGATTGTTCTGTAGGATATGAGTTCAATGTGAAGGAAGAAAATAGACTGTAGAAGGAGGTGGAGTTTGGGTGACATGGGCTGAAAATTGTAGGAGAAGGTGGAGTTTAGGTGATATGGGCTGGGGATTGCAGAAAGGGGTGGAGTTTAGGTGATATGGGCTGGAGACTGTAGAAGGAGGTGGAGTTTACGTGATATTGGATGGCCAACAGTTTTTCAATTACATCTGCCTTGCAGATAAATAAATGCTTTAAATTGGTCTAAATGTGTAGTAGTAGGAGAGTTCCTTAAGGTGTGGGAGGAGAAACTGCTACACTTTGGTGGCTAGAGTAGAAAAATTGTCATCTGTGTAGCTAGGTGTTGCTGGTAGTTTTTGAACTATTGGGGGCCTGAGTAGAAGTAGTACCTTAGGTCATAAGAAGGGATTCTAGGAATAGGTTTGGAAGAAAGAGGGGCTAGAGTACCCTGTTTAAAGTAGTTTAAATAGCAGAGATAGCAGAGAGCTGAGTAGCAGGGCAGCTCTTCACTGACTGGACAACATTTTAGTTTTTGTAAGAGATAGACAGTGGTGTTCATGCCTGGGGTATGGAGTGACAGATTTTACTGGAGATGGATTGTAGGACTCTGTTTTTTATGGACGCTGCTATAACTAGTTGGCTAATAGTATGCCCTTGCCAATGGCTGATCCATTAGGTAATGATAAGAATTGTGACAAACCAGACATGAACACCACTGCCTATTTCTTACAAAAACTAAAAGGTTGTCCAGTCTGTGAAGAGCTGCCCTGCTACTCAGCTCGCTGCTATTTAAACTACTTTAAACAGGTTTAAACAGGATACTCTAGCCCCTCTTTCTTCCAAACTCATTCATAGAATCCCCTCTTGATCTTTGGTGTAAATGTTATACTTGCTTTGAGTTATTATACTTGGTACTACTGACCTTTTCTGCAGCTCTGTGACTGTACTAAATTCTTTTCCGTCCCTCTCTATCCTTTGTTTCTCTTGCCTTGGGGAAGGAGGGTGGGTAATCCTGACTGCAGATGCATTCCTCTCGGACATCTACATTTATGGTAGGTACAAAACTGTACTTTATCCAGTCCCATGGATGCTGTGCTTTTGGTTTTAGAGAGTGCAGCTTTTACCTGCATAGATGTGATTACAGGGACTCTGTATTCTTTCTGTATAGATATGGGCCCTTTATGGAGTGAGAGGAGGATAAAGTTAGCACTGAACCTATCTGCCAGGATGTTGGCAATATCCGTTTGTTCTGTAATTTTTGTGCCGTTGTGCTGTAACTCAGAGCAGATCTGTGTGTTGCCATTGAGATTCTTGACATAACTATAGAATACTTTGTGGTTGCCCTTAGAATCAGTGGCAATTTTGTTTTCATAGCTAGCTTTGGAGGATCTTATAAGGGATCTCAGCTTCTTACTGAGGCTGACCAGGGAGCTCCTCCACTCATTGGATTTTAGTGTCTTTTGCAACAGTTTCTTCCTTCTGTTGTAGAGTTTGTTTAAGGCATGGGACCACAAGATTGGCTTCCTTTTTTTGGTTCTGTTTGAGATAGCACGATCCATGCACTTGTGTAAGTGCTTATAGAGTGCATTTGTGTAGGATTCAGCAGTCATAACTGTATTGTCCATCTGCATGGGTGTCATGAAGTTTGCCACTTCTGTCTTAAGAAGCATGAAGTTGGCTTTGGAGAAAGTTTTTACTATGGTTTCCTTAATGGCGGGTGAGGGTATATAGGATGATTAGCTTATGGTCGGATCTGACCAACAAGGAGTTGACTTCAGGTGTGGAACACCGGTCAATCATGTTGGTAATGACTAGGTCTAGGATATTGTTGCCCCTGGTGGGGGTGTGGATAAGTTGATCCAGGGCACTGGAATTTATGAATTCCAGAAAGCGTTGAGTGAAGGAGTTGGTACATGAGTAGTTTTCCCAGTTAATGGTGGGGGTAGTTGAAATTGCCCATTATTAGCGTGTTTGGTTGAACCCTAATATTTTCCAGTATATCAAGAAAAGAGGAGTGGGAATCCTGGAGCATGGTGAGGGATCTGCAGTAGCTACAATTTGGATTGCACTTTTGCCCAGAGTTTGTTGCAGTTGGATAACCTCGGATGCATTATGCTGCGCAACTAGTCTGGAGGTTTGGATATCCTTAATGAATATGGACACACCTCCACCTTTGGTGTTCTGGTCCAGGTTAGATGGCCGAAAAGTGTGGTATGAGTTATAGCCTGATAATGCAGGGGTGCTCTCTAGAGCCATGAACCAGGTCTCGGTCACTGCACAGATGTCAATGTTCTCCATTTTAAGGAGTGCCTCAAGTGAGTGCATTTTGAGATTTAGACCTCTAGCATTGAGTAGCATTACCCTCAGTTTTTGCTTGCCTGTTCCTGTTACGGTGGTGAATTTGTCATTTGAACTTTGCCTAAAAAATGCACTATATGGGTGGCAAGACCTTTAGCCAGTATCCAGAATCCCACGGGCGACAAGTGCAGGCCATCTCTGGCAAAGCATTGTGGTCTGTCAATCATGTCGTCCCAGGCAGACAGATACTGGATCCCCTTAGAATAACACTGGAAGCTTAGCCAATTGTTAAAGTCAATCATTTTGTCCTTGTACTGTGGTATCATTCTGGGTGATGGCAGGATGCTGCTCAGGGCTAGGGTCATACCTGCCTGGGCTACAAGATTGGAGAGTTTTTCCATGTCTCTTTTCATGTAGTCCAGGGAGGTACGTCTCAGGTCATTTGCACCAACATGGCCAATGACAGAGTCATATTTGCACTTGTTGTGGAGTGACCTGACTGCATGGGTTATGTGGCGGATCCTGGCACCCGACAGGCAGCTGACGGTAACTTTCTCCTTGTTTAGTCTGGTGAGTGGGACATCAGTGTGCCTGACTATAGAGTCACCTATGATTAGTGTGTTGGGTACGTTGTTTTGGCTTATGGGCTGTGATTTATTGGTACTATTTTATTTTATTTTATTTATTTTACATTTGTTTACCGGGATAGTCCGACTGGATACATGTCCATTTTCAGCGGGGGCCCGGGAGAAAAACTCCAAATAGACAAACTTACATAGATTACACAAGAAGTTAGATACCATTAAAAAAGATAAAAACAAAGTGATTATGTACAATGGTTTAGTAGTGTTCCCTAGTAGGGACTCACAATTCTCATGGACAGACACAATTAAAAGCAAGAATACTCCCCAACTAGGTCTCTGCGCAGCTCTGACCAAAACCTGCTACAAATATATCAACCTAAGTCCAAAACTGGTCACAACCTTTACAGCTGTAACGCTGCTATAAATTGGAACAAACTCCCCCTAGAAATTAGATCCCTCAAACACCCTAAACAATTCAAAACAGCCACCAGAGATTTCCTAAAAGCACAATGGTCCTGCCATTGCCTTCATCCTGCCTAACTACTTCCCCATGCCTCTAATGACATTTTTACCTCCTCCCCTCTCACTTATCCCCTCTTGTCACATAATCTCATAAATCTTCCTTCCTTCCTTCAGGTATTAACATAACTCATACTACCGTCACCTCCCCCAAAATACTTTCATTTTTTTACTTTTCTCCTTTACAGAATCTGTGATTTGCCTAAATGAAAACAGACTGTTTTTTATTTCATTGCAAATTGCTTTAATATATTGTTCTTTTATACTTTGGTTTTATATCTGCTCTTCTCACAACCACCTTTCCTATTTATTATGTAAAATTATACTCACCTTATATTGTGTATATTGTATATTTTATTATTGCTTTTTTGTGCATATTCTTCTCTGATTATTGAATACTGTATTCTGCTGTGAAGCTTTTCTCCGCAGGTCTCTGCTGAAATGGGCCTCACAGCTCAGTCAGACAAACCCAATCAACAAATGTAAAACAAATAAAATAAATAAATAAGCCCAAAAAACAAGTATCTGATTTTGTTGTCCTAGTTTTTCAATGTGAGTTTAAACATTTAATGTTTGATTTAGCCAGATGCCTAATTATACAACAGTAGTTCATTGGTGTGTACTAGGCTAATGGGCCTGGAGCCTTAGAAAGCCTAGCCCCAAACAATTTCCCAGGCACCGTGCCACCCGGTGTTAGTTCACAGTGCCCTTGTCCAATAAGGCAAGTGGAATGTTCCCTGGAGTGAACTTTCTGTTACCCATCCACTTGTCAAGATTTCTTTTGAAGAGGGCCAGCGAGGTGCTCTGGTGTAGCATTTCAAGTAGGGCTGGGTCAGACATGGCTTTATAAGTCAAGCAGAGATCACCTCTAAGTTGGTTTCTTGAGTCTGTCCATGTAGGACATGTGTTTAAGGCCTAGGATCCTTTTTGTGAAGTACTTTTTTGGTCTCTCCAGCTGTTGTAGTTGTCTGGTCAAGTACATGCCAAATGGGGTGTTATATTCTACGACTGGTCTAATGAGGGATGAGTAGAGAGGGATGATGACCTCCTTCTTCCTGGATGTGAAACCTTTGGTTATAAGATATGCCACGTAGAAGGACTTTCTTTTTTTTCCAAAAACATTTTTATTAAATTTTGTTAATAAACATGGACATAAAGTATTAAAAATAAACAATGTAAAACATGTAAACAATATAAAACATAATAGAAGGACTTTCTGACCACAGTGGCAATGTGGTGGTCGAAGGTGAGGTGGCTGTCGACCTGGGTGGCCAGATCTCCTATGGCCCCTTCAGTGTTCAGTGGGCGCCCATAAACATGGTAATTCGTGAGAACTGATTTTTTTCCAAAGGGGTCGATAACGCTTTTTTTGGAGTTAAGCTTCAGGCCATGGTTCTGACATCAGCCATTGGTCTTAGAAAGGCCCTTTTGTAGGATATCTGTATCACTTGGGGAGTTGATAATGATTTCTAGCTTGCAGTCATCAGTGAACTTGGTTAGCCAAAGTCCTTCTGTGTTGGCCTGGACTTCTGAGAAGTAGATGCCAAACAGGAGAGGGCCCAGGACTGAGCCCTGTGGAGCTCCACTCATAACTGGTTAACAGGCTGACTTGAAATCTGCAACTTTCACTGTGTGGGTCCTGTCTGAGAGCCAATTTGCAACCCACCTAGTGATGTAAGGATTGATGCCTAGTTTGGTGAGTTTATCAATGATACCCGAGTGGGGAATGGTATCAAAGGCCTTGGCCAGGTCGAGGTAGGCTGTATGCACTGCTTTACCCTCATCCACAGCCTTGGTGACTGCCTCGAAGAAGTCAACCAGACTCAGCAGGTTTGGATATTGCCTTTATCTTTGTTAAGCAGGTCCATGATGATGTGCTTAGCTTTGCATACCAGACTCATCAAGCTAATGGGGCAATAGTTCCCAGGGTCTGTAGTTGCTTCCCCTTTATGGAGCGGGATGACTCTAGCAGTGCACCATTCATTATGGACATAGCCTGAGGTAAGGCTGTGCTTGAACAGGGCACACAGATGTGGTGCCAGTTCATTTTGTAGCTCATGTAGGATGCAGCCATGGATATTATCAGGTCCCATGGATATTGTATTCTTGGCTTTGGACAATGCAGCTTTTACCTGTGCCACAGAAATGGTAGGTACCAGGCTTTCTTCTGGTATTGTGATAGGGCCCTTGGGGGGAGGGGTAAAGTTGGCACTGAATCTGTTGGCCAGTATGTTGACTATATCTTTTGGCTTAGTACAGGAGGTGCCAATTGTGCAGTAACTCAGAGCAAATCTGGGTATTGCCTTTGAGGTTTTTGATATAGGTATAGAAGGCTTTGTGGTTGTTTTTGGTGTCAGCTGCAATTCTGCCTTCATAGCTGACTTTAAAGGATTTGATAAGGGATCTCAGCTTTTTGTTGAGACTGATGAGAGGTTTTCCAGTCTTGTAACTTCATTTTTTTCTGCAACAGTCTCTTCCTTCTGTTGTAGAGTTTGCTGATGGCTGTGGACCACTGGATTGGCTTCCTTTTTTGGAGGAGAGTGCCTTAGTTCTGTTTGGTATGGCAAAGTCCATGCATTTGTGTACATGCTCATACATTGCATTGGTGTAAGATTTGGCAGTCATGCAACTATTTTTCATTGGCATGGGTGCCGAGAAGTTAGCCACCTCTGTTTTTAGGAGCCCAGCGTCAGCTTTAGAGACGTTTTTCAGGGTGGTCACCTTTGCGGGGGGTGTAGGTGAGATGGAGCTTTCCAAGGTGATCAGTTTGTGGTCAGATTTAACCAGGGAGAAATTGACTATAGGTGTGGAGCAGTGGTCTCCCATGTTGGTGATAACCAGGCCAAGGATGTTGCTTCCTCTAGTGGGGGTCAGAATGAGCTGGTCCAGGGCATTGGAATTGATAAATTCCAGAAAGCGTTGGGCCTGTACATTGGTACTTGAATAGTTTTCCCACTTGATGGAAGGTTAGTTGTAGTCACCCAGTATGAGAATATTGGGTTGGACCTTGATAATTTCCAGGATATTTAGGAACTTGGAGTGAGAGTCTAGGGTCATAATTGGGGATTATGTAGCAGGCTATGACTTATATCGCTGTCCTACCCAGTGTTAGTTGTACCTGACGTATCTTGGATGCATTGTGCTGGGCTACCAGCCTAGAGGTGCGCGTATCCTTTAAGAATATGGAGGCACCACAAAGTACAGTTTTGTACCTACCATAAATGTAGATGTTCGAGTGCTAATACAGCTGCAGTAATCACAGATGGGTTTTCTGCCGTCAGGCGGGTCCTCGGTCGGCCGAATTCCAAAGTCTAGGTCCGGCGTCGGTTGTAGTCGCTTTCTTTCCTGACGTCAGTGAGGCAGGGGTATATAAGACACAGCCGACGCCATTTTCTTCAGTCTTTCTTGCCCCAGATGTCAGGTGCCCCCAAAAGGAAGGCAATACATAAATTATATTTATATATATGCAATGCAATATAATCAAAAATCAGTAGTTGCAAGCAAATATACCATAGAAGGATAACCCAATCAAGTTGTATGAAGAGTGGTTAGGCCCTAGGCTTTTACCAAGAGGGGAAGGAGGGAGGGTAACCTGTACTGCAGCTGTATTAGCACTCGAACATCTACATTTATGGTAGGTTCAAAACTGTACTATGTTCATCGTGCATACAGCTGCAGTAATCACAGATGGGTAGAATCCCAAAGCTACGCACAGGGTGGTAGGCACTAGGTGGAACTGGGATGAGCCAGAATGCCCTGCAACACAGCAGTGGCAAAGCCTGCTCTAGTTTTGGAATATAAAGGCAGGTGGTAGTGTTTTGTGAAGGTATGCACAGAACTCCATGTGGCTGCCTCCAAAATATCTTTGGTAGGAACTCCTCTGAGGAAGGCTGTAGAGGTAGCTGTTGCCCTGGTGGAGTGGGATCTGATGCCTGCAGGGACAGATTTTCCATGATAGGAGTAACAAAACCGTATGCAGTGGCCTATCCATTTTGAAATTGTCTGTTTGGTAACTGGCTTCCCTTGAGCTCCTACAGTGCAGGACACAAAGAGTTGTTCTGATTTCCTGAAAGGCTTTGTTCTGTCCAAATAATAACGTAGCTGTCTATGGATGTCTAAGGAGTGTAGCAGCCTTTCCCCTTTGTTTTGAGGATTGGGATAAAAGGTAGGTAAGTGTATGGCTTGATTTAAATCTACCCTGGATACCACTTTAGGCATAAATGACGGGTTGGTTCGAAGGGAAACCCTGTCCTGATGGAAGATGAGAAAGGGCTGCACAGCCATGAGGGCTTGTAGTTCCGAAACCCTACGAGCTGAGGTAATGGCCAGAAGGAAAGCTGTTTTCCAGGACAAATATTGCAAATCTGTTGAGGCAGCTGGTTTAAAGGGAGGCAATGTTAATTTTTCTAGAATGTAATTAAGATCCCAGGCTGGCATTGGTTGTTTCCTTGGTGGTCTTATATTCTTAGCCCCTCTGAGGAACTGTCTTAAGAGTGGGTGAGAGAATAAGGGTGGATCAGTGTTGAATTCTGCAGAAATGGCTGAGGCATGGATTTTTATGGAGGAAAATGAAAGTCCACTGTTCAGCAGCTCAGCTAGATACTGTAATACCTGAGGCAAATTCAGTTTTCTAGGATCCTGGCCTTTTTTCTCATTCCAAGAGCAAAACCGTTTCCATTTTGCGGAGTAAGCCTTTCTAGTAGATGGCCTTCTGGCCTCCAAAATGACATCCTGCACCTCTTTGGGGAGTAGGGTCTGTTGTGTTGTTAAGGAATTTTCCATGCAGCGAGATTGAGTGTTTTCAGCTGACTGTGAAGAGTTTTGTAGCTGTGCTGAGTCAGGAGAAGAGGCATTAGAGGTAGAGGCCAGGGAGGAGTATGCGTTAGGCTCCTCAGGAGTGGGTACCAGTGTTGTCTTGGCCAGTCTGGAGCAATCAGTATCATCTTCGGTCTGTCTGCTCTTGCTTTCAAAAGCACCTTGGGCAGAAGAGGCAGAGGCGGGAAGGCATAAACTGTCCGTGCTGCCCAACTGAAAGAAAGGGCGTCCACTCTCCAGGCCTTTGGATGGAAGGTCCTTGAGCAGAACTTTGTCAATTGATGATTCCTGTGGGAGGCGAAGAGATCTATGTCTGGCCTTCCCCACACTTGGACTTTGTAAACACTTGAGGATGCAACATCCATTCGTGGGGGTCTGTCATATTTCTGCTTAGATTGTCTGCCAGCATGTTTTCCAATCCTGGCAGGTACTGTGCTTGAAGTTCGATTTGCCATTCCAGAGCCAAGTTCCAAAGTGTCATGGCTAGTCTGCACAGGGGTTATGAATGTGTTCCTCCTTGTTTGTTTATGTACCACATTACTGTGGTGTTGTCTGTTCTTATCAATAATTGTCCTGGATGCAGGAGGTCATTGAAAGCTGTAATTGCATTTATCACTGCTAGCATTTCTTTTTGATTGATGTGAAGGTACTTTTCCTTTTGGGACCATTTGCCCTGAATGCACCTGTCTGTCATGTGCGCCCCCCAGGCGTAATCTAAGGTGTCTGTTGTGATGACTTGATTTGCTTGAGGCTTGCAGAATGGGAGACCTGTGTTTGTTTGACATGCTTGGGCCCACCATAGAAATTCATTTTGCAAACATGGAATTATTGGTATTATTGTTTCCAAACTGTGGCTGTGTTGAGACCATAGGTTTTTTAGGTACCATTGAAGTTTCCTCATATGCAACTTTGCACATGGGATTAAAAGAATGCAAGATGCCATGAAGCCCAGAGCCTGCAGGATTTTCCTTGCAGTAAGCCTGGTACAATTTGCTAGTAGTTTGAAGTACTGAGTTAGTTGCCCCTGTTTTTCTGGCATAAGATAGGCCATCTGGGTGTTTGTGTCCAAGTTGGCACCCAGGAATGTTATTTTCTGAGATGGTGTTAGCCTGGATTTCTCTTTGTTGACTGTGTATCCCAGAGAATTCAGTAACCATGTTACATAAGCCAGATGTTCCAGAAGTATGTGCTTGCTGTCCGCTTGGATCAGGCAGTCGTGCAAATAAGGGTAAATTTGTATCCCTTGAAGTCTGCAGTAGGCAATTACTGATGCCAGGCATTTCGTGAATACTCTGGGCGCAGTAGATAAGCCAAAGGGCAATGCAGAGAATTGATAGTGGATTGAACCTGCAAGAAATCTGAGGTATCTTCTGCAGCTTTGTCTGATTGGGACATGCAGGTATGCCTCCTTGAGGTCCAATGTTACCAGCCAAAACTCCTTGCCCAGCATGGGAAGAAGCTGCTGTAATGTGAGCATCTTGAATTTCGGTACGAGTAAGAATGTGTTTAGGATGGATAAGTCCAAAATGGGTCTCCAGTCGGTTCCTTTCCTTGGTACCAGAAATAGCCTGGAATAAAAACCTTGACCTTGTTCGTGAGTAGGTACCTCTTGACTAGCTTTCATGTCTATGAGCTTTGAAATTTGTAGTTGTGCCTCTGCCTTTTGATTGTGTGGCAGGTTTGGCATGCCTCTCATTTTTGGAAGAGTGTGAAAATGAAATCTGTAGCCTCTGTTTATAATGTCCAGGATCCATTTGTCTGTTGTGACAATATGCCAATTTCTTGTAAATAATGCCAGCTTTCCTCCCAAGGGTGCTGCCACCTGAGCCTTGCTTGGCATGGAAAGGAGGAAGTCATTGGGTTTGTTTCCTGTATTGTTGTGCACTGTCTTCGCCACCTCTTGGTGCTGGAGTTTGCCATTGCCTGCCTCTATATGATCCTTGTGATTGTCCTCTGCCCCTTGTGCGCCTGTATCTACCTCTTTGGGGCTTGTCCATGGCTGGAAAGGACCAGTTTTTTGAAGGCCAATTTCTGCTAAAACGTGGTGGTTGAACCTGTAGTTTGCATAGATTTGGCTTTTTCTTCCATTTTCCGTAGTATCTCCTCAGCATTAGTACCAAATAGCACATCCTTTTGTAAAGGAGCATCTAGAAGTTTAGCTTTCACATGATCAGGCAAGATTTGTTCCCTAAGCCAGGCATGTCTATGAATGACTGATCCTGTAACAGCAGCTCTACTTGAGGCCTCTAAGGCATCATAGCCACATTGTAAGGTGTGTTTACCCACTTGTTCTGCACTATGCATCATATCCTGCAACTCCTTCAAATCTGGTTGTTCAGGTTGAGACATTTTATTTCTTAATTGTGATAACAGAAACTGCTGATATTTAAGCATATGGAACTGACAATTTAAGGCCCTCATGGCTAGGGTGGCCGAGGTATATACCTTTTTTCCCCACCGTTCTAAGGATCTTGACTCTCTTTCGGAAGGTAGTGGATTCTTAGCAGTAGAGGCCTTCATTCCCTTGGGACCTTGAGAAATGGTTTCAGGGTCAGCATTATGGCTTTTGTAAAGAAATTGGTGAGAGTTAGGAACTCTGTAGTACCTGTCAGGCTTGACTGGGGCAGGAGGCAGGGAATCCGGATTAAGGCAAGCCTCCGAATAAACATCATCAAGTATGTCCAAAACAGGAGGTATCGCCAGAGGTCTGTGTTGAGGTAACAAAAGAAATTCTCTAAGTGTTTTCTTGGAATCAGAAAAGTCTTGGCCTTCCCAATGGAAGTGTTCCCTCAAGGTGTGCAAGGTTTCCCCAAAAGAAAAATCCTCTGGAGGAGATACAGAAGGAATGGACTGCTCTGCATCAGAATCTTCAAAAGGGGAGTAAGAGTGTTCCTCTGCATCAGAATGCTCAGAAAAAATGGAGCCCTGATCAGAAGAGGGAGAATCTTCCTCCACTCTGGGTCTCTTGTCTGGAGGGGGTTGGGAACCCCCTGATAAGAGTAATTAAATCCTCAGCCATTTTTAGCATCTGCTTTTTAGGCATGGGGCCTGGAGATGGGCCCTGTGCAACAGGCCTCTTGGGATGCCTGGCTGATTTGGACTTAGTAAAGGCCTTAATGGAAAAGGAAGATGAGGGTCTAAAGACACCATGGGTGGAAGTGGACCTGTCCACATTAAGAGGTTCAACGCTCACAGTGGCTTCGGTGGTTGTAGTCTGGGTATGGGCCGAGGTACCTGCGGTCTCGGTTACAGAAGACACTGCCAAAGAAGTGTCGTTGGTAGTCAGGGACTGCATAGGCGTCTCGCTGAGAACCGGACCACGTGTAGCCGGTTTTGGCGTGGTGTCGGTGGAGACCGCGGACCTCGCGTGTCGGTCCTTGTCCTTGCGTTTTTTGGACAAAACGGTAGTCGGAGTCTCTGACGACATTTTATAATCAAAGGCTTTACCAAAAAAGTGTTGGGTGAACTCCGCCCGACGCTTAATAGTGCGTTTATTGAAAGTAGCGCAAAAGCGACAGCCCGAGACGTCGTGGTCTGGGCCTAAACAAGGTATGCAGAGGGAATGGAAATCCTTATGCGGTATTTGCTTCCCACAAGAAATACAATTGTTAACTTTTTCTGACATCGGTCTGAGGCAAGAAAAGTTTCCCCAACGGGGTACTTAGCTTTAAAGAAGACTTCGGTTTCCAATTTTTCATAAATTCAGGAGCTGGCCGACCAGCACTTGCGAACTGCTTCTGCTTTGGGCACCGCGCGGCAAAAAAGACTGAAGAAAATGGTGTCGGCTGTGTCTTATATACCCCTGCCTCACTGACGTCAGGAAAGAAAGCGACAACAACCGACGCTGGACCTAGACTTTGGAATTCGGCCGACCGAGGACCTGCCTGACGGCAGAAAACCCATCTGTGATTACTGCAGCTGTATGCACAATGAACATCCTTTGGTGCTTCTAGATGTATTCTGGGGCCGAAAGGTATGGAATGAGTTGTAGCCTGGGAGCGCAGGAGTGCTTTCTGCCTCTTTAAACCAGGTCTCCATTACAGCACAGATATTGAGAGGAGAGCTTCGAGCGAGTGCATCTTGAGATTTTAGACTTCTAGCATTGAGCAGCGTGACCCTCAGATTGTATTTCCCTCAGATTGCATTTGTTTGTAGCTCTTACTTTGGAATTTTGGTCTTTGCAACACTGCCTAAAAAGGCACTATAGGGGTGGCAAGCGCCTTAGCCAGTACTCAGAATCCTAGGGGTGACAGATGCAGGCCATCTCTGGTGAAGCATCGAGGTCTGTCAGCCATGTTGTCCCAGGCAGACAGATACTGGATCCCCCTTAGAATGACACCAGAAACTTAGCCAGCTGTTGAAGTCAGCCATTTTCTGCTCATACTGCGGTATCATTCTGGGTGACAGTAGAATACTGCTCAGGGCTAGGATCATACCTGCCTAGGCCACATAATCCAAGAGTTCCATCACATTTCTTTTCATGTAGTCCAGGGAGGTACATCTCAGGTCATTCACACCCACATGGACAATGACTGAGTCATATTTGTACTTGTTGTGGAGTGACCTGAGTGCATGTGTTATGTGGTGGATCCTGGCACCTGACGGACAACTGACTGTCACCTTCTCCTTGTTCATCCTAGTGAGTGGAACATCAGTGTGCCTCGCAGTTGAGTATCCCATGATTAGTACATTGGGCAAAGTGTTTTGCCTTAAGGACTTAGGTTGAGGGGGACACTGTGGTGGTAAGCTATGTCTTCTGGGGTTGGTGTTGTGTTGCGTTTCTGTCTTGGGAGTCTCTGTTGTGTGGGTAAATTTTTACTGAGAGCCTTCGTGAAGGTGGGTGTATGGTTTGTGTTTCTATGTGTGGGTTGTGATGGCTGGTGTTTTGGAGGGCTGTGTTTTCTGTGTAGTGAGTTGCAGGTGTTGACCTTCTCCTCTTGACCAGCTAGTCCGGTCTTGGTTGGAGCGTGCACTGCTTCCAGTTTTGTGATATAAGTGCATCTCTCACAGATATGAGTGTTGGGAGGTAAGAGGAGTGGGTTGTCTGTGTGCATTAGACAGTTGGCACACTGTCTCAGAATGCCCAAGTGCAGCAGGTAAGCAGGAGAAAGCACAGGAAATTGCCCTACAATCATACCAGGAGGAGTGGTCATAACTACTAAGTAGTGGTGCTGTTACTGCGTAGGAACAGCTAGTGCTGATAGCACCTAAGTATGCTATATTAAATGCTACAAAAGCCTGTTAAAGTGCTAACCAATTAAGCTAATTGAGGTGCAAGAAGTAAAAGAACAAGCACGTTCTAAGGGGAAAACTGAAGAGCAGACTTTCTGGCACCGATACTAGTTTACCTCAGCTGAGCACTGCTGCATGGTGGGAAAACACAAGCTTTTAAACCAGAAAGTTGAAAGTGACGGAAAAACTGCACAAATGGCCAATAAACTACAATTTCTGGGCCAGAAACCACTCCTTTTGTGGAAGATACGCTACCTAGTGTTTACCACTCCCACTGATAAGCTAGAAAGCTTCCCTCCAACACAGAAAGGTCTCGGGGGGGGCGGGGTGACTCAGAAACTTACAAAACAATCCTGGATACAGCAAATCTAGACTAGACTAGTTACAAGAAAGACAGGAGACAAGCTTAGAACTTTTATTTTATTATTTTTTTTTTTTTTGCAGAAAAGCAGTTAGAACAGTAGCAAAAACACTTTAAATGCAGTACAAGATAGCACACTTGAGTGTGTAGCAATATTAAGGCAAATACAGTTTAAATAAATGCAGATAAATTAAAAACAGAAAATAAGTGCAGAGAGCAGTAAATTATGAAAAAATCAAAATGGAGGCACTAAGTCCAGAGTAAGAGCACTTGAACACTTAAGAGCACACAGAACAGCAAACTAAGGTAATAAGGTAGAAGACAGTTAAGTAAGAGCGGCTGAAGATATATATATATATATATATATATATATATATATATATATATATATTTTTTTTTTTTTCTTTTTAGTGGCGAGGGTGGGAACAGAACAGATTTAGAGACTATCGGGGTTGTCCTTCCCAAGTGCTTTTTCTGAACACAGCAGAGGAGATGGGACTGGTAGGAGTGTCTGAAATCAAAATATGATGTCACTGTACTCAGCTGAGTGAGCGAATGAGATGGGCCAGGAGGAGTGGTCTGTGGTCTGTATGATATGGCTGTCAAGGTCTTTGATCTCAAGGGTAGTAGGGAATTTTAAAAGTCTCCTTGTGTGCCTTCAGTAGCATGGATTTACTTTTTCATAGGTTCTGTATGTACTTGTGACTAAGGCTGGATCTATAAATTATCATGACATGATTATATTTTGTGAAGGACCCCACGATAATGCAGGAATTTAAAATATCCATTAAAGTAAGGAGTATAGAAGCACTGCTAGACTCTTGTAGTGTGGTGACTGCTGTCTCCAATAGACTGGTTAAAACTGCAAGCAAAGCCCAGGCAAGCTAGTGTTTCCACTGTGTGAGATCTTAAACCTCCTGTAATGGAGGCTCATGGGATATATGCAAATGACCTCTTAAAAACATTTTCAACTCCATGGCTTCTGAGTGCCCATGACTTTTTAAGTCAGGCTAAAAAAGCTAACCCCACTAGCCGTAGATATGTATGTTTTGGCCTTTTCAGTGACCTCATCAGTATGGCATACGTGGATAGTTTGGCTTTGCTTCAGAAACACAGGGTCTTTAAACCCAGTTGATGCCCATAATCATTAAGGTGTCTGCAAAATATCCCAACTAATATACAAATAATACAAACTGATGAGGTCAATAAAAAGGTTGAAACATTCATGCTGGCATTTCACTTTGTTGACCTGAATGTACACTGATAATGGGCTTTGTCCCAGTCGAACTTTCATGGTAAAAAAATGTTAAATAAATAAATAAACAAATGTTAAGTAAACGATAAAGACTTAAAAAGTAAAGAGTCATGGGCATTCAGAGACCATGTAGCTAAAACACTGGATTTGCTTAAAAGGTAATTTGCATATATCCCATGGGTCTCCATTAGAGGAGGTTTATGGTTATCACACAGTGAAAACTCTACCTTGGCTGGGTTTTTCTTGCAGTTTGTACTATCAGTAGACTAGTTAGTAAATAGTTAATTACAGGACATTGTTAGTATGATATTTTGCATATGCAGGCAAACAGAATTACCTCGAAGCTGAAGTGATGCTCGGTACAGTCTCTGAAGAAGAGTTATAGCTCTCAACTTCTTTTAAGAATTCCGGAAAAGCTAAAATAACGGAGGAACAGTGGCCCCAAATTAGGAAAATGTTTAAAGTTTACTCTAAATTCACTTAAAAAGCTAATAGAACATTAGGGTTTGCATCAGCACGTCTTTTACTGAAAAATAAGAAGTATAAAACTCTCTCTGGCATTATTGACTGACTGTAATTCTCAGAGATTCACCCAAAAATGACACATTTTAAGAGGGACATGGCAAGAATATGAAATAAGATCAGGGACGTTCGGCAAAGTCAGTGAGAACTGAGCAGTGTCCAATGTGTAAGGTTGGTAGTTGAGATATTTTACCTGATGCTGGTCCCAAAACAACACACTGGACCAGTGTAACCATTGTGAATATCTCTTTATTTATTTACAGTATTATACAACAATAACATTACCAACTCTTTAACCAGCCAAATTGTATTGCTGCAACGGCCTTGTTAAACATAGCAAATAACTGCCAGACAGCCTGCTCTGTGTAGTGTATCCATGAACCCCCTGGGTGGCTTGTTTGACTCTGATGCACCTTGACACTCCTGGGGGGGGTTTCTGACTGCTCACTCCCCTATAGCAATCTGGTCCACTTGTACTGGAAAGCAATGGAGATGTATAAGGGGAAAAAAACACTTGGTTATCCCCCCTTTAATATTCACAGGAAGAATTGGGAGGGATAGGAACAACAGTTGCACTGCTGAGAATGGCAGCACCTGTTGTCCTTTATATATATATATATATATATATATATATATATATATATATATATATATATATATATATACACCTTTCTTAGGCACATCCCCTTTGTCATGACCCTGTGGACAGCATCCTCTATGAGGCAAAGGTTATTTGTCCTGAGCCCAAAGCGATACGGAGGACCTGCATAGACATTGTGATCATTTGTTTATTTATTACAAGAGTGACATTACTAATCCTTTGACCAGCCAAAATAACTTGTTGCAGTGCCCTTGTTAAGCATAGCAAATAAATTCCAAACAACCTCCTCTGAATAGCATATTTACTGCCCCTCCAGGGTAGTTTGTCTAACCCTGTTGCACCTTGCCACTCCTAGGATCAGTATTTCTGACCATTCACTGTCCCACACCAGTCTGGTCCACTGGCCCAGGAAAGCAGGAGGAATGAATAAGGGAGTAAAAATGCCCCATGTCTGGCCATTAAGTCCTGGCTTTCCCCCCTTTCCTGGCCATAAATGGCAATCACCAACATTCATGACATTTTAATGGTAGCACCCTGTTTGTCAGACCTATGCTGCTTCGAACAAATACAGCCAGATATCATAAACATACCAACACCCATTATTATTTAAATTTGTAAATGTTTTAAATTCCACATGTTTGTAATATGACTTTTTATTCATAAAATGTTAAAAATTAATCATGTAACAGTTATTTCTTTTATTTATGCATTTACAAGATTACTAAGAGGCACAATGTTCAAACAATCCTGTACCCAAAGAGATACATGTAGATTGAATAAATCATAAGCAATATCAGACAAATTAATGCTATCTGTCCAAAACCAAGCTGGACCCATGTGCTGTTATTTCCAGTGCACCAAAACTTGAAAGCACATGGCAGGAGCTGTGCAACAAATCCTTTGATTAATATACTTGCAAATGGATTCAGCCACCACTTTGACAACATGTTACTCCAATGAATAATGGCTGAATAGTAGTCATCTTTTGGGAGTTAAACTAATATAATTATCTCCAAAATGTAAAATTAACAGAAGGCTGACTCACTGGCTGAATAGCATTATAAAGCAATGTCAGAAACTGTGCACATCACAACCAAGGAGAGCTTCTCCAAAGAGCCTCAGTCATACCTCTTAATTATTCAGATTTTTGCAGAATTTTTGCCTCATATTTTTAGTCTGTTCCTCATAAAAAATGTGGTTTTATGGAAAATCACTGAGGATTGAAATCACTAAATAATGACACACATTTGAGTTTCAGACTTCTAATCCTTCAGAACATGCATACTAACACAAATCCTGTTATTCTAGCAATTTTCTAAGTTTATAAGAGCAATATTTATAATCTGTCCATATTTTTGGGCCTTTGTCCCCCCCATTAATTTAGGCTTTGTCCAGATTTCTTGTGCTAGGATGTTGAGAGTTATGGCCTCAGTGGTGGCCAGATTCAAGTAAACGCCATTGGCTGCACTGCTGCTCTTGCTGCCGTTAAGGTTATGAATGAGTGCTCCATAGTACCAATGTGAAAATAACCTGTAAAGAAACAAACTGACGGTATCACTTGTTCATACCGAGACTCTACCTAATATAATTCAAAAAAGACAGCTGACACCCACCGCCATTTGCTTAATGATCTCAGTTGTCCTTTTTTTGGTGAAATCTGATGCCCTCCCAATGTGGTATGACTGGGATGCAATACTCACCCAAGGAAGATGTTGGATCTACAAAACCTTACATATGACCATCACCCAACTTTTTTGCTGTAACAGACTTACCACGTGAATGCTTAAAAACTAGCTCAGAAGAAAGACTCAAATCCCTAAACGTTAAGTGTGAAGGCCCTAGCAAACTGTGCAAAGAGGGGAGGGGGTGCTGTCGTAGTAAATTAAGCTGTCAATCTTTCCCTTGTTGATCTGATATAGAAAGTCACACTGAAATGCTGACAGAATGCTCAAACACAAAACACCCCTCCAAGGCAATGCCAATGATACACTGATCCAAAATGTTCCCCAATACATGTACATGAGTGAGGCATAGATGGTATATGAATGGTAATATTTTATGATTACATGACCAACACCTCTGTGACAGGGGCAAGTGACTGCAGAATTTCACAAAGGAGCACAAAAACACCCCTTAAGTCATCTTGGTACTAGATGCTCATAAGTGAGAGATCAACGTGGAAATTAAGCTCAGTCATCCATAATTGCAAAGAAATGCTGGTGAGAAACTTCTCTGCCTCTGGATCTATGCCATGAAAACTGTCAAACTGTAAACAAAAAAGCTGTCAGCAATCTCATTGTCACTTCCTGGGATGCATATATCTAAGAATGACAAATTCATCTGTAAACTATGCAAAATATACTGCTGCAATAAAGACTGCACCCACTTTGACATGGACATCACCTTCTGGAGGACTAAAACTGATGCTTAATTGTCAGAGTGGAATCTTTCCTCACTCTTTTTCTGGACATGGTCCTGCCACACCACTATGACCACCCCAATTGGCATAAGTTAAAGAAAAGTGATATCCTACTTAAACTGTGGTGCCCAAGAAATCGGTTGAGGCTGGCATAAATCAATGACCACGAAAACAGACCCCCATACCTACATCTCTTGCTGTGCCAGTAAAGGTGCAGCTCTGCAGACAACACTCAAGTCATATTATCAGTAAGAAACACCATTAGGCTCGGACAAGAAAAATCTCCACATGTGTAAATCCTGTTTTTACCTACTGGTGACCCTCACTTTATGATGTTTCTACCAACCACCTTTTTAAAAAATTTAGCAGTGACCAGGTAAACTCATACACAGTGCCACTATGCAGTGTGCAGAGTTAACAAGCTCCAACAATTGCGTATCCTCCCAAACTCTGACCTACTTAGCTTGCAGAAAATGTTCTATGAAATCTCACAATTGTGATAATTTTGCAGGCAGGGGAGGGAGTGGGCAGCAGGTGTCTTAATGACAGCATTACTCAAGCTGGGTAGTGGGTACAAGTCTTATCCTAAAAGCACCAAAGATATGGCTGGGCCTTCTTCCTTGTCTATTGCCAGAGGTACTCCTAACTGATGACAGAGCTATGAAAACATTTCTATTCCTTGCCACACTCCTGAGACCCCCATTTCGAAAGATCAAAAAATCATCCAAGCAGTAGACCACCAGTTGTTGAGGTGCTCTGTGTTGTCACATCCAGTGGAGGGCCGAGCTGAATTTCTCAAACATTGAGCAAGCCATAGAGTACCCCTTGGGCATGGCTGTGTCTGGGCCTCAGAATAAAGCTGCAGTTTATCAATACACCGGCTGGAAATGAAAGGTAGTGAATCATCCGGTACTTGCATCTGTTTTCTTTGGTGCTAAGTCTAGAGTTGACACTTGAAAAGAAGAAAAAAACAGGCAAGAGAAAGGGCTGACTATCCTCCCAATCCAACCCCCTCTGTCCAGCATGCCCTTGATAATGTCTTTCTTGCCCCAATGGACTGAAGGTTATTACAGGGGTGAAAATTGGGAATGATTTTTGCTTTTATAGAAAAACTACTAAAAACAAACTGTTATTAGCTCTTGGTGTGTTTGCTCAGTGAGATACTCTGCCACACTTCAACCTTGACAGGAAATCTCATGAACTATTTCCTTCAAATGCATGAAAGACACAATTGCCCTGAGCCCCAGGAGGACAGTCCTTCCCTTTTAATTGGCTCCATTACGTCCAAGTTCTGATCCAACTCATCTACAGATAAACAGTTACTCATTGCCTATTCAACTTTAGCCCAACACTTAACCACTGGTTGGCTCTTACCATATTGTGAACAGACGTGGAAAATGGCACACTGACCACGTACAAGTCCCACTATTATAAACTCAACAAACCTTGATTTTTTCCTTTACCTTCTTTCCTTCCTTCCTTCTTTCCTTCCTTCCTTCCTTCATTTACCTTCCTTCCTTCCTTCCTTCCTTCCTTCCTTCCTTTACCTTCCTTCCTTCCTTCCTTCCTTTACCTTCCTTCCTTCCTTCCTTTACCTTTCTTCCTTCCTTCCTTCTTTCCTTCCTTCCTTCCTTCCTTCCTTCCTTCCTTCCTTCCTTTACCTTCCTTCTTTCCTTCCTTCCTTCCTTCCTTCCTTCCTTCCTTCCTTCCTTCCTTCCTTCCTTCCTTCCTTCCTTTACTTTCCTTCCTTCCTTCCTTTACCTTCCTTCCTTCCTTCCTTCCTTCCTTTACCTTCCTTCCTTCCTTCCTTCCTTCCTTCCTTCCTTCCTTCCTTCCTTCCTTCCTTCCTTCCTTCCTTCCTTTACCTTCCTTCCTTCCTTCTTTCCTTCTCTTACCTTCCTTCCTTCCTTCTTTCCTTCCTTCCTTCCTTCCTTCCTTCCTTCCTTCCTTCCTTCCTTCCTTCCTTCACCTTCCTTCCTATTGGCTGTTGTTGGTATCTTAGGCTTTTCAGTCATGACCCCCAGCCAGGTGTCAACATGTCTGTCTTCCCACTTCAATGTTTTGTGAACGGCTTTCAACTTGTGAAACTTCTGATCATACTGTAACCATGAATGTCCATCACAAAAATGCTGGGCCTGTTATCATAAGAAAATAAGTAAGTAGGGGGCAATGCTTGCAAAGGGTCCTTCTCTAGTATAATGGCCATGTAATAAGTGCAACCAGCCACCCACTTATATCAGTTGCGTACACAGGCTTTCAGCAGATGCTTCCTTCCCAAGGTTGCTAGCTCTGCTACAAGATCACTGTTACTCAGTACATCTGCATTTTCAGCCTCTGAATACCCTCACCATCTACTAACTCAAATATATCAATGTACTTGCCCTTGATAACTTTATCCTTAATCACCATGGGAATATTGGCTAACATTGCCAGCCATGGAACTACTGCTAAATTACCAGCTTGATCCACCATACCTGTTGTAGGTTGACTGCCCACTGGTAAACATGAGAACAAAGAAGTACCAACTTCATATGTAGGTTGGGGGTCAACTCCCACCCTAATACCTAGCAAATGAGACAAACCCAAACCTTTCTCAGTAAAAAGGTCAAAAAGGTTTGCCTTGCCTCCCTTCATTAAACATTCCACAAAACCCTCCAAGTATTCTTCTGCTGACTGACCCATTACAATATCCTCACTCATTGCCTGTGAATGTCCACCTTTACCTGGAAGCTGAGAAGATTGGCCATCAATTAGCCTCTGTACCTGTAGTTTATTCATGTCATGCTGTCATTGTTGCATCCCTCTGTCCTTTTCATTTGGACCTCTTTGCTAGTGAGTTCATGTCCACCATCTCAGGCCTGGGCTCAGCTGCTTCTTCTGACTGCCCTCAATGAACTTCTGTTGCTGCTGCTCCCTTCTAAATTCTTCAGGGGGACTCTGTGCCTTTAATGCAGTTGCCTTGTTTCTAGACTTCATATTTTACATCTGTACCCTAATGAGAGGAAAAAAAAAAACATTATTGTCGATGTTGCTGTAAAAGCTCTAAAAACATAAAGGGGGGCAGACTGTCCAGAACACAAGTTCTGATGAAGTTGTGATTGGACAATGAAAGCACTTAATGGTGTGCTTTAATTTTTAAAACAAATGTAGACTTGTGGTGCAGACAGTCTTTCCCCCTATATGTTTTTGGACCTTTAGTTTGTGCTTGTTTCCTGGCCTTTGGTTATGTTGCTCCAAATTTCTAGATGTCAAGTAACACTCTATGCAGTTAAATATATACCGATGAATATTCTGGATAGGAAAATGGGAGGGGGATCCCCACTCCCCTGCTGTCAGTCCGACACACATACACACACGCACGCGCACACACACACACACACACACACACACACACACACACACACACACACATGCGCACACACACACACACACACACACACACACACACACACACACACACACACACACATGCGCACACAGACACACACATACACACACACGCACACACGCACACACGCACACACACGTGCGCACGCACACACACACATGCGCACACACGTGCGCGCGCACACACACACACACACACACACACACACACACACACACACACAAAACTTCCATCTCCAGGTTTGAACCCAATGTACTGTGCTTCATAAGCATTGTCCAACACTACTATGTCAGTAAGGAGCTCTAATTGCCTAATCACTTCCCCACCTTCTATCTGTTTCTCATTAATATTTTTTAAATGTACTCAGCCTTTGATTACCTAAAATCTGTAACCTTCGCCTACCCTCCCATGACCTGCATTACTGTCTCGATTAACCTTCGTCTACCCTCACATGACCTGCGTTACTGTCTCGATTAACCTTCGCCTACCCTCCCTTGACCTGCGTTACTGTCTCGATTAACCTTCACCTACCCTCCCTTGACCTGCGTTACTGTCTCGATTAACCTACGCCTACCCTCCCTTGACCTGTTTTACTGTCTCGATTAACCTTCGCCTACCCTCCCTTGACCTGTGTTACTGTCTCGATTAACCTTTGCCTACCCTCCCTTGACCTGCATTACTGTCTCGATTAACCTTTGCCTACCCTCCCTTGACCTGTATTACTGTTTCGATTAACCTATGCCTACCTCCCTTGGCCTGTGTTACTGTCTCGATTAACCTTCGCCTACCCTCCCTTGACCTGTGTTACTGTCTCGATTAACCTTCGCCTACCCTCCCTTCACCTGTGTTACTGTCTCGATTAACCTTCGCCTACCCTCCCTTGACCTGCGTTACTGTCTTGATTAACCTTCCCCTACCCTCCCTTCACCTCTGTTACTGTCTCAGTTAACCTTTGCCTACCCTCCCTTGACCTGCGTTACTGTTTCGATTAACCTTCGCCTACCCTCCCTTGACCTGTGTTACTGTCTCGTTTAATCTACGCCTACCCTCCGTTGACCTGTGTTACTGTCTCGATTAATCTTCGCCTACCCTCCCTTGACCTGTATTACTGTCTCGATTAACCTTCGCCTACCCTCCCTTGACCTGTGTTACTGTCTCGATTAACCTTCGCCTGCCCTCCCTTCACCTGTGTTACTGTCTCGGTTAACCTTCGCCTACCCTCCCTTGACCTGCGTTACTGTCTTGATTAACTTTTGCCTACCCTCCCTTGACCTGCGTTACTGTCTCGATTAACCTTCGCCTACCCTCCCTTGATCTGTGTTACTGTCTCGATTAACCTTTGCCTACCCTCCCTTCACCTGTGTTACTTTCTTGATTAACTTTCACCTACCCTCCCTTGACCTGCGTTACTGTCTCGATTAACCTTCACCTACCCTCCCTTGACCTGCGTTATTGTCTCGATTAACCTTCACCTACCCTCCCTTGACCTGCATTACTGTCTCGATTAACCTTCGCCTACCTTCCCTTGACCTGTGTTACTGTCTCAATTAACCTTCGCCTACCCTCTCTTCACCTGTGTTACTGTCTCGATTAACCTTCGCCTACCCTCCCTTGACCTGCGTTACTGTCTCGATTAACCTTCGCCTGCCCTCCCTTGACCTGCGTTACTGTCTCGATCCTGACTCACTTTTCTCTCATCATCGTTATTTCCATTTATTTATTTATTTTTACCTAGCCTTCTGCCACAGATTAAATGTTCACACATTGTCCCCTTTGCCCTGCCTAAACAAAATCTGTATATTTTCCTTTTTTGTATAAATACTCTGAGATGTATATCAACATGTACAACACAAGTTGTGTCTTACTGCAATGTGCGTGCCATGCTTTGTTTTTGTAATAAAACCCTAAAATAACCGAAATTGAGGGATTTTTTTATCTAGAATATTCTATTCCATCTCTTTCTCTCTCTTTTTAGAAGCATTCCCATACACGAGTACATTGTAGTAACTCGGTCTTTGCATTCTGCTCATTACACAAACAAATCGATGGACAAAATGGTTAACGCTGACTCTGCTGTTCCTTCCACAAAAGCAAACTACCAGACGACCTACCAAATATAAGGACTGTAACCAAGGTTACTGTTTGCTCAAACTACACTCACAAGTACTTCTCAATGTACATTTTTAATAGGATCCCTTTTCGATTCATTTTCTTGAAATAAGCACAGGCTAACACAATTTGAAACTATCCCCTTATAGCCCAAGTGACATCATCTAACTTCCCTTATTCAGGGTGCAATTATTTTGTGTGTTTTCACATACAGAAACATTTTAAGGAGCAAAAGAACTTAATATGAGCTTGGGCCCATGAGCCCTGAACCTGCTACCATTTAAACTAAACATGCCAAAGGCAAACACTATGCTAAACCAAGAACACAGCCAAAACAAGATACAAAGTACAATTACCTCACTCCTGTCCAACTCTAAGACAGTGCTATCAGCAGTAATTGGAACCAATTTGGTCAGCTGTAACACCTCCTATGTTTCAGGGCAACATCTGATCGAGAGGAACAACAGCCGCACTGAGAGTAACAGTAGTGGTAACAGCTGTTGCCCTATATACATGCCTTCCTTAGGCACACCCCCTTTGTCACAACTCCAAGGACAATGTCCTATAAGCGGCAAAGTTTATTTGCATGAAATGTTAATAGGAAAGGCTTCTCCTTGCTTTAAAAATGTAACAGCAAGGAAGAACCTCATTGAGTTTATGATTGTTACACAGGAAGCAAGGAACTGTGTGACGTGAATCTGTATCATTTGTTTTCCTTCTCTCAAGTGCAGTGGAAACAAGTTAAGAAATTACTTTGGATGGTGAATGAAGATTTTTGAAAGAGAGGTGAACTCTATCACAAAGAAGAAACAAATGAGAGACAGTCTTCACGACCCCCTTTTCCCTTTAGGTCAACTCATGAGAAAATCCCATACTTGGGCGTGGCTTGGATGGCAAGCTGAAAGCAGCAGAGTTCTTGAGCTCTGCAGGCTTAATTTTTTCCTGACAGGATTTTTTATTTAATTTCACCAACAAAAACCTGAAACTACTAAAATCAGATTCTGGAAGTTGTAAGCTACAAGTTGGTGTAATTTTTGAGCTACAAGTTTTGTGTTTTCCTGTTAAACTTTTAAATAGAAGGGAAATTGAAACCATGTTCACAAAGGAAGATGAGCAGCTCCAAGTTTTCTCAGCAAGAAACTCCAGTGGAGAAAGAAATATAGGGAATCCTTACTACAGTCCAAGACTTGGTGGGTAAAATAGACAAATGAAACTTAAAAGTGGACACTATAAAAGAAGATACCACCAAACAAATAACCTTATTAAATGTCCTTAAACAACAAACTGCCCAGATTGCTGCTTTGGAAGATAAACTACAGGTTAAAAGAAAGAGAGAAAAACATACTTTCTTCTTCATGAAAACACCATACTCATTGAAAAGATAGATGACATGAGAATAGAACGAGAAGAAACAACATAAGAATCTGTGGCATGCCAGAGCAGATGGAGGGGGACAATATGATTAATTTCCTGACTTCCTGGATTCCTAAAATCCTAAGCCTACCTGAAGCACTAACCTTTGAGATAGAAAGGGCACACAGTTCTTTAGCTGCAGCTGCTGTATACAGTAAAAACAGCCTTCCAAGATCTACTATTGTAAGATTTTATCTCCATTCAAGACAAAGACCTTATTTTAAGAACTGCCTGGTCCCTTGCTCCATTAAAATTTGGTGACCAAACTATCAAGTTTGACAAAAAAACTTTCACTCCTTGTAATATCCAAAAGAACAGCATGTGTCCCTCTGATAAAATCATTAAACAGGAAGGAATCAAAGCACAGTTCCTATTCTCAACCTGAACCTACGGATTCTTCAATGAACTTAAAAAGGCAAGCTTCAAAAAATGAGTGGACCGTTAAAGAAAAAAAGAAACCCAGAGACAAATGATTAAACATAACTTCACATTTCATGTAAGTTTTTTTCTCCCAACTAAATAATGTGGAATCATTCAGAGATGGCAATGTAATTTTTTCTCTCCTATTATCTTTCCCACAACAATGTTAACTTTATAATTATACAGTGACTGCTGATTAGTATTCCAAAACGTGCACGCTGATTGGCCAACCCAACCAGCGTGCCCATTGTAAATCCGACATATAGTAATGGAAAAAGGTCTGGTCGCCCAGACTTTTTCCATTAGTGTAAGTCTTGATTTTTTTGTTTGTGTTACGTAGCAACAGATAACGGAAGATTTCCATTGCTGTAACCTCACTATGTTATACATTTAACATAGCGAGATATCTTAAAAAAAAGCAACGGAGATCTTCCTTTCTCCGTTGATTTTTTTAAAGATATTTCTCTATGTTAAACTCATTTAACATAGTGAGATAGCTTTAAAAAAGGGAATGGAGATCTTCCTTTCTCTGTTGCTTTTTTTAAAGCTATCTCGCTACGTTAAACTCGTTTAACGTAGCGAGGCAGCTTCAAAAAAGCAACAGAGATCTTCCTTTCTCCGTTGCTTCCTCTATACAGCACTGATGTACTGTGTAAGCATACGCATGAGCAGTACATCAGAAAAAGCCCCAGGATAGGGAGAAACCATGGAAGGGTACCACGCAGGTATTATACAAAGACATTATTTAAGAAAAGTAAAGTTTTTTTTTCTTAAATAATGTCATTGTATAATAGCAATAACCCATGTCTGGGTGTGGGTAATGCTAGATTTACCAATGGTTGTCTTTGGTCACTCAGGCTTCACCCTCGTGACCAAACCACACCAACCGTTGGTAAATCTAGCATTACCCACACCCAAACGTGAGTCATTGCTTAAATAATATATATTACTCAATAAAGATGTTAAGATTTGCACTTGGTGTGACTAGGATGGATAGGATTAGGAATCAGTATATTAGAGGGTCAGCTCATGTTTGACAGTTTGGAGACAAAGCAAGAGAGATGAGATTGCATTGGTTTGGACATGTGCTGAGGAGGGATGATGGGTATATTGGGAAAAAGATGCTAAGGATGGACCTGCCAGGTAAGAGGAAGAAAGGAAGGCCTAAGATAAGGTTTATGGACGTAGTGAGAGAGGACATGCAGGCGGTTGTTGTGACAGAGCAAGATGCAGAGGATAGGAAGAAATGGAAAGAGATGATCCGCTGTGGCGACCCTTAATGGGAAAAGCCGAAAGATGATGATGATGATGACTCAAAATTCAAGTAAATCAAAATTTTATCCAGCTACAAACTACTATTTTATACTTTTATCTCTTTATATACATGGCATAGCACTAGTGAAATGGTATAAATCACTTACTTATTTCATATATTTATATATATATATATATCTATATATATATCTATATATATATATATATATATATATATATATATATATATATATATATATATATATTTTATATACTATACTTATTTCTTCATGTATGTGCCTTCCCTTTCTGTTTTAGTCCTAGTGTCATAGTATTTAATGACTGTAGGAGAGAAATGCTTACTGTGTTAATGTTATCTAATTATAAAGAAAGTGGTGACATTTTATTATTATATATACATTTACTACTTAACTGAATTTCTGCATTGTGCTCCATTTAGCTAATATATCTTATAGCAGAGTATAGTTATTAATTTGGAGCCTTTATTTTAAATATTCATCATTTTACAAGTTATGCTTAAAAGCTTCACTTTACTAGAACATTCCCATCTACTTACTTTTTTTGCTGGAATGTTGACAACCTATGTGACAAGCTCAAGCTTCTAAAGGCTTCACTTAGCTCACAGACTCATGAGAAACAATCTGTGCTATCTTCCAGGAAGTAGGCATAACCTCTGAACCTGTTTCTCTTCACTGAACACTTAACGTCCAATCAGATTCAAGAATGATCATTTGAACTGTTTTTTCATTCATTTAGCAATTATTTTTATCTAAAAAGTCTTATAAGTATGTTCTACTGTAAATGTTTTAATTAATCTGAATTGCATTTATATTTAATTCAGAATTACAAATATGTTTCTGACAGTTTTAAATGCATCTTTTTTCCTGTCTGCTTTAATGATATTACAATCCTTTATTTAGTCATAGCAACAAGTAATTATTAGGATTAATCAATTTATTTTAGTCTGTTTAGATAAAAAGAATTTTAAGAAATTGTATATGGCTTCATATTCTTAGTTCATGCATGCATACATAGTATATTAAATTGAAATTTTCCTGATGTATGTTTTTAATGTACATGCAGTTTCCCTCCTGCTTGCTGTTAACCTGCAGTTGCTAGGAGTTCCCACTAGATATCATGAGAGGGTTAGTTTGTGGCTTCTATGACAGATCTAGTAAGCCTGGATATAGTTTATCCATGCAGAAGGTTATTAAAATATACAGTTTTATTTTCAAATTGAGAATTTTTAAATTGTCCATAACAGTTTTAAAAAATGTATTTGTCATAATGACTCAAGAAAAGCACTTTTCAGTGTTACTTATAATAGCAGTCTGCATCAAATGATAATATTTAACAATATATCTATTAATGTCAAAGGGTTGAACAACCCCATGAAAAGGAGTAGTGTCAACACATATTTAATGCTATATAAAGCAGATTTTGCATTCATTCAGGAATACCACTTAGTAACAGAAAATGTAAACAAATTAACCTTTAAGGATTATAAGAGTTTGGTAAGGTCAAACTACAACCACAAAAGAAGAGGTGTCCTAATTTAAGACAAAAAATCAATGCGAATACAGAACTAGTTGACTCTTACTCAAGCAATGATGGTATGCTTGCTTTAGTCATACTAAAACTAGATAAAAAGATGCACACTTTTGCAAACACCTACTGGATCCTGGGTATTGGGACTAAAACTGTGAAAAAAACATTTAGACACCATAACATTAAAGTCTAAAGGTGAGTTACTATCAGCAGGTGATTTAAAGTCTAAAGGTGAGTTACTATTAGTAGGTGATTTTAATTGTATCTTATCCTCCACTGATACCACAGGGTCTGAGCCCTTCAAGATGTCCCCTGTTGCTAAGCACTTGAAGAACTACATAAATGACAGAAACCTAATTAACACTGATGGTATAAAAATATTATCCTCCCTGAAGTATTCTCACTACTCTTACAGATTTGGCACACAGACCAATATAGACAAAGTCTTTGTAACCAATTTTTTTACTGGCCAAAACTGGTAATGTAATGCTAATAATATGCCCTATGTCTGACCACAACACTATCACCTTCAATGTAGCACTTAATACTGACCCATTAAACATTGTCAAAGACTAACTGCTTATCTAGTAACGGTTCAAGGATTTAAGGAATGGTTTCTAGATGAAATAAAGCTTTACCTAGATGCCAGTAATAAAAGAGGTTTCAGATATTATCCTGTGGGACATGTTAAAGGTAGTCTTACATGGTAAAGTCAAAAGTTGGTATATAAATAAAAGGAAAGAGTGGGGTAAAAAACTGGTAGACGTACAAAAAGAAACTGATGAACTAAAACTTACATCCAATGACAAATCTGCAATAGCTGACATATGTAAACTGAACAAGAAATATCAGGATACCATGCATCATAAAATATCGATAAATCTGGAAAAAATCCAATTGCAATCCTACTTAGTTAATCTCGAGTGTATGCACAGGATTGTGATTAGATCTAAATATTTAAATGGAAAAATGTCATATAAAAGAAATAATATACACTAGAAATAATCAGACTGTCCAAGTTACAGAGCTAAAACATATCTTATTATGTTATAAAAACCATTACAGGAATATTAATAATAACTCATCTACAAGTAATAACAAATGTGTGGACAACTTTCTTGCAAATAATATTCAAAAGAAGCAATCCAAACAATATTAATAACATAAACAAACCCTTTTACTTTAAAGAGTTAATGAAACAAATAAAAATCTTAAGACAAAAAAAAAGCATGAGTGCTGGATGGTCTAATTCCAGAATTTGACAAACTCGTACCTGATACCATCTTGAAAATCATACTCAATGCATTCCAGGAAGTTGAAACTACAGCAAACATCCCTCCCTAATGGAAATATTCTATCATCTCTCTAATCTTAAAACCAAATAAAGAGCCCAACCTTTGTACATCATACAGGCCAATTTCTTTGCTTAACAATGATTACAAGATATTCATGTCTATCTTAGATTAAATAATATTCTTTCAATATTAAATCATGAAGACCAAACCAGGTTTATCAAAAACAGAAAGGTACAAGACAATATAATTAGATTACTGTCCTTAACAGTCTTAGCAAACAAGAAAAAAATGAGCTTTCTATTTTAAGCCTTGATATAGATAAAGTTTTTTGACTCCCTAAATTGGCCATATCTGTTTAAAGCTGTGCAAAAATACAATTTCTCAGCAAACTTTATAGGATTAATTAAAAAAAAACTATATGAAAAGTCCATAATCTATGTAACTCTATCTATGTCTATCTAGCCCATTCAAAATATTGAGAGGTAGTAAACAGGGGTGCTCCCTCTCCCCATTACTCTTTGCCCTGGTTATTCAACCTCTTGCAAATTATGTTAGAAATAATGACAGCATTAAAGAATATAAAGTACCAGACAAATTATCCCCCAAGATACAACTGTTTGCTGATGACCTACTTCTTCTTCTTTCGGCTTTTCCCAGTTAGAGGTCGCCACAGCGGATCACCTGTCTGCTCATGACTGGCAGTGGAGTTTTAAAGTGTTGAGTTGCCAGCCCGGCACCCAACCTTCCACAGAAGGCACACACATGCACACACTCACACCTAGGACCAATTTAGAGTGTCCAATCCACCTACAGCATGTCTTTGGGATGTGGGAGGAAACCGGAGCACCCGGAGGAAACCCACGCAACCACAGGGAGGACATGCAGACTCTGCTCAGAAGGCACCCCAGCCAAGGATCGAACCAGAGAACCTCTTGCTGTGAGGCAGCAACGCTAACCACTGCACCACCGTGCCTGCCCTTGCTGATGACCTACTAATAACTTCTAATGATATTGAAAATTCAGTAGATCACCTATTAGGCAATCTCAACTTCTTTGCAAACATCTCTGGCCTAAAATCAGTCACAATAAAATTCAGGCACTTCTAGTGAATAAAAATGTTACTATGAAACTTAGATCAAAAGGAGACATAAACTGGGAGGGCATGCATATTAAATATCTAGGTATCATTATTGAATCTAATTATAAGAAAAATCATTTACATCTAATTACCAACAACTTATAAACTCAATTACAAATCTAATTGACAGTTGGAGCAGAGTCTTCTTCACATTTGAAGACTAACTTTAATCAAAATGATACTGTTACCTAAAAATGTATTCATTGGCCAAGCTCTAATAATTCCTCCACCTGTCAAAATTAAACAGAAAATGAATTACTCAACTTCCTTTGGTATCCCCCCAAAAAAACAGTAATTTATTTTCTCTGGCACGCCACAAGATGAAGGAGGTATAGGGTTTCCAAATATTGATTTTTATTTAAACTCCGCATTTATTAACATAGTGTTGCTTTGGAATAATACTTCTTATACATCATATTGGAAATCAGTGCATGAAACCTTACCTCTTAATAGTAATAGGACATTGCTTGAACCATATACTCAAATATATACAAATATCTTTATATGGATTTTAAAAATATGCATTCAAAGTGAGAGGTCAAAACTTGTTCTCATAACTCTTATAAACCAAATATTGTTGTTGTTTAAAAATATTATGTTTTCTAATCAATTAATTAACAGTTCAGTAATATTTCCTATTGCTTACACAAATTAATATTTGATATATTTTGATACTCAGAAAATGTTAGAATTTAAGAAGGGTGACCTATTATATTGACATCAGTTTCTCTCAGCTAGTAAAATAAGTTCTGCAGACTGTTTGATCAGCAGATACAGTTTGCAAAATTGCAATTGGCTGGACATCCAAATCTGTAAGGATTGTATACATGCTAAGCTAGTACCCTCATTAGAGGCATACAATGAGTAACTTAAAAATGTTGGATTTTATCTCAAGAATTATTAATAGTTCACCCAAGAATACTTCATACATATCTGTTATTTATAAAGTTCTCAGAAATGATTTTAGAAAAACAGGTGTTTCTTTTTTGGAATTATTCAAGTGAAGTTAATAGACAAGCATTCTCAGGAAAAAAAAAAAACTTTTACAGTCGGTGAAGGAATTCACATCTTCTCTTTTCTGGCATGTATACACATGGAAACATAGATGCTTTTTCACCTCACATAGGCTAGCAATAATGTACAAGAAAGATGAAATGCTGGAGATGTGGACACCCTGATGCTGACTGGATACGTATGATTGTTAATTGCAAAATAATTTCCCCATTTTGGTTTGTAAAGCTCTATGGAATGACAACTGTATCATTTTTGACTCTCTTATCTTTTCAGTGTCCCTGAAGTCATTCCTAAAAACAATGATTTTACTATGGTCTATCCTCTCTATAGCAAGGAAAATTGTTACTAAAAACTGGAAATCCCAATCTACTCCTGTCTTTAAAGTTGAGTTTATTCATCTTGTGAAATATATTTGTAAGAATGAGATTGCTACTATAAAAGCAAGGACTAACAGCATAACTCATCATTTAATTGCTTGGACAAAACTGTTTAATCTGTTAGAGAAATATTAAGTGTTCTCCTATGTATATTGCTTTTTTAACTTGTTATGGACATTCTATATAGTTTTTTTCTTGTTACTATACTGTTAAGTTATTGTGTTATAAAATGAGTAAAAACATTTTGAAAAAAAAAGAAAAAAAATCCCACACTTGGAGAAAATCAAAATAGTGTGTATATGGTTGATGGATTACCCAGAAACAGAGTGTACTCCAATTTTTACATGCTCAGTAATCTGCTTTACATGGTTAATAAGGGAAAGAAAGATATTCTGAAACAGTTTCTGGTACCAAAGTCATGCACTATTCTTCAGTTTAAACAAATGCACAGCCATGTATTGGGTGAGAGTATTGGAAAAATTAGGAAAAGGAATTAGGTTCTTTGGCGATAAGTGTGTGTAACAACATACAGTGAAATGCTTTGTGCCCAGAGTGTCACAAAGAACCCTGCAAGGCACTTCTAATATCAGTGCCAGTAAGTGAAAAGCAGCTTGAACAAATATTTGTAGATCTAACAGGACCACTACCCAAGTCAAGTCAGGTCAAGGTTGCTAGTATATTGTTTGACCAAGTAGCTGGGCTGTGTTCTGCTGGAGATGGCCAGTGTTAAGGAAATTGCCATAATTATTCCTTCTGGACTGAGTATGGAAACCAAAGGAAACTTTCACATACAGGGTGCTACGTCTTGCCCTGGATAATGGGCAGTTTTGCGAAAGATGTTACACATCAAGCAAATGTGGACTTCTTGCTAAAATCTGTCACCTGTCTGACTAGCTAAAAGATTCAGCAAAATGGTTCAGAAAGGCACAATCTAGGGTTTAAAATCCAGTTTTGTGGATGTGGGATTTGCATGTTTTCATTTGTTAAAGCTTTAATTGCATGGAATTAGTTTCATTGAATCAAGAATGAATTAATTAGCATGTCTTCAAATTTTTGTAGTTGAGAGATGCTGAAACTAAAGCTGTAAAAATAAACAGGATATTTTCAAGTTTTGATTATCTTGGTTTGATTTGATTTATTTGGCCAATTGCTATGAATGGTCTCAGACTGTGTTCTCTTATTTGTCCAGGTTAATAGCATTAGCATTGCTTAGTAGATTTATGTTATTAGTCTGTCCCAGTGGAAACCAATATACTGCTAACCTGGACATGTGAAATGGTTTTTCAGATCTCTGTAGCAGTCACTACTGAGAACCCTTCTGAAGATAACTCTACTGATAGTACTTTGGCCTGGAAGACCTTCTTACCTTTAATGAAGAACAATGTGGATTGCTAGATCAGGGGATGTCTCTAAATAAGATAATTTTGTCTGTTTTACATGGGCCCTGTAGCTATACTACTTTTTTAAAACAATAAGCATTTGTCTCATAAAATCTTTTAAAATTCTTATTAAGGTTTGTGTATGTTTCTTATAAGCTGTTATCCTTCACCATTATTTTAATCATTCCCAAATGTTTGTTATTGTCCAAACCTCAATCTGGATTGCACTAATCCTGAAATGTTTACCTGATAGCTGTAAGTAATTATGATATGAAGATTATTTCCTCAGTCTTAGCAAAAATAATTAAAGCAAATAATTAATGCCATAGTCTTGCCACATCATATTGTTTGTTTTACATAGCTTGCAAACTCTGGATCATTTCCCAATCCTTCAGGGTTTGATTTTAAATGAGATCCTTTTTCTTTGGGAATAGGTGTACTTAAGTCCTTTGATAGGGTGTTACTTCCTTTTCTTCAAAAATATTTAGATAAATTTAGTCTTCTAGTTTCTTTTGTAAGGTGAATAAACATTTTGTATATAAAATTTTCAGCTTTTCTACATATTAATATTATTTTGTAATGTGAATAAACATTTTGTATATAACATTTTCAGTTTTTCTACATATTAATATGTTGGCGTCTGTCCCTATCTTGATTAAGGCTGGTAGAAGACAACACCGCTCCTCTGAATGTTTTTAATGTATATTTTGAGCTTTATTCCCCTTGCTCATGGCTTGATTCTAACTTAATTCCTTAAGTTTTTCAAAGTTCATGTTAGCGTTACTGTTTTTGCAGAATAGTTGATTATTTATACACATCTCCTAAAATGGACCTTCCTGAAATTCTTTATGTTACTGACTGTTACCTTTAAGGTATTTCTAAGTGTCTATATTATAACATCAACAGCTTAGGTTGTCGAATCCTAAAACATAGACATCTAAGCATCAAAAGCTAACAATAGCGAATGGCCACATCATCAAATTCTTTCCTCAGGAAAGAATTCGGGTGGCAGTCTGTAAACAAAATAAACACACCCAAACATAGTGGGGGGGCTTCGCCTCCATCCCCCCTAACTAAATATACCAACTCCAAGATTGCTCTACATTGGAGAAAGGGCAAATCCTTGATAACAGCTATGTGAATTCTTTCCTGAAGAAAGAATTTGATGATGTGGCCATTCACTATTGTAAGCTTTCGACGCTTAGGTGTCGATGTTTAAGCATTCGACAACTTAAGCTGCCGACAATTCATTAGGAATCAATTTCTAAATATATGGTGATTTTACATAAATGTCACCTTTTTACTCAAATAATAACTATTTGTATGCCCATTGTCTGAATTTATTACATATTAAAATGGCTACTCCTTTAATTTTTTGGGTGCAGTTCTGTCAGAAGTTTCAATTCCATTAAAAAAATAATTTATGTAAAACCTGGACCCTCATTTCTAGGGATTTGAAGAAGTGGCTTAATTTCTTCTTTTCCTCTTCTTTCTTAAAGTTGGTGTTGTTAAGTAACTATTTTCTAAACAATTTTTCATGTTAATATCTCTCCCTTCAAGTTCCTAAATATTTTTAAACCTGACTTTCAGATTTTTTTTTGTCTAAACTTCCCCTAAATTAATCCAGACTTCTTGTGACTATTTAATTCTTTCCAAATAGTGTGGGATTAAAACTTCTAGATTTCTTTGTTTATTGTTTGGCTTCAGTGGTGTATAAAATTTCCCAGTTGCTTGTTATGATCAAGCTGATGTTGCTGAGACCCTAGTGTGGGCTCCTGTCTGGTTCCTGATATTTAATAATGTTTCTTCGTCATTTGTTCATTCCTTTTACTTGTAAGGAATGTCTGACAGGAACAAAAACAGTTTATGCTTTCCTTTCTTTTTTCTATACTTGATGTTCTAGATATTTTCAAGTTGTTTTAGTTTGTTACTGATCATCATAACATTTTGAAAAACAGCTCAGCTATTGGATTTCTGATTTTTGTTTTGTTCTCTTTGTATGTTATTTTAGAGTTCTAGATTTTACTTAGCATCCAAGTTTCTCTGCCAGCCAGGTTTGTATTAATGGAGGCTTTTAGTTATATTCCTATTTTAAACAGTGGAAACCAAAGCAGGGAAACAGCTACTGTTAAATTTTCCTGGGATTTTAGACACATGTCTTTTCTTTTCTTTTCTACTTTGTGGAATTTGTCTAAAAATAAGCCTATTTCAAAATATTTATAAGTTAGACCTACATGTGAAAGAAAACAGGTTTTGTGTTATCCTTCAGTTTGAGACAGATATGCTTCACCATTTTATTATTGTTATACTTGGCAGTCTATGTGGAAAAAAATCTTCAGATATTTACATCTTCTAAACTTTTTATTGCCAGTTTATGATTTTTTGTATAATAGTACTTAACTTCTGAGAATTTGTTTTCTTTTTCTTTATCTATGGTTGGTGGGAGTATTTTAGCCTTCGTAACTGTAATGCAGGTATATTGCATGCATTCTGGAAGTGTGCTTCCCCCCTTCCCATTTTTGGAGGTTTCTTGGTACCAGACTAGTTAATCAATTTCTTATAACAAACAGTTTTGCTTGACCTCATTTTAGGTAATTTAGTTCAAATCTGTTATGAGATGTGCAATTTTAGGACTGCCCCTTTCTTACTTGTAAAATGTTACATCACCACAATATGGACTGATTTCAAAGATATTTCTGTATTGTACTTTTTAAATGTTAATAAAAGATGTATCTTTGTTTTTAAGCTTTTATTGATTTAAGAAACAATTTGCTGAAGGAAAAGCTCAGAAACAGTGAAATCCTGCCAGTGCAGTTTCAAATAGCGAGCAGTGAGATGACAGTGACTATTTATTTATTCATTTGCTTTTGTTTACTGGGAAAGTCTGTCTGGGAACTGAAATGTCAATTTTCAGTGGAGGCCTGTGGAGAAAAGCCCCAAACAAGGATAGAAATTTATTTTTGACCATTGAAAATAAAAATTAGTCTGCAGACATTATTTACAAACTATTTTAAACAGTCAACAAATATTTACAAAGCATATCAGAGTAAGGGAATACATGTTTCCGATATATTGTGAGTAGAGTCGATAATTCTATTTTAATAAACTTGTGTAGGATCCATAATTCTATTTTAAATGTGTAAAGTATCCATTGCGAGCAGACTAAGGACTGCATACTTCAAACTATAGATGTGGAACAGTTGCATAGTATATTAATTACCAGGAGATATTTTAGGGTGAATTTCAATTGTTGCAAGTTATTTAAAAGCCTGATGTAGTTTGGATGTTCCATGCCTTGGAGATTGTGGCAGAGACTTGAGAGGCATCAAAATAATTATCTGATTTATTACCAACAGTTTAAGTTCTGAGGATCTTTGTGTTCTGTTTGGTACATGCCATTAGCTGAGACTTGAGAGTGAGGATGTAGTAATTGGATAGTGAAGTATTTTATGTGCTATCAGTAGCTGCGGGAAGGTAATGTGTTGAGGAAGTTCAGGCTAGTTTGAGAGTACTGAGCTCCATGCAGCGATGAGAGCGGTTTGGAAGGCTGCAGGCAAATCTGTAATTTTGTTGTAGGTGCTTAATAATTTGTGTTTGGTGGAAGAGTTGAGATTTGTGAATGTTGTTGGGGCAGATAGGAAGGTATAAGGAGAAGGAAGGGGGCAGCTCTTAGCACTTAGCAGATGCTTTGCTCAGTAAAGAGAGCCTGCACCTTTGGTGACTGTCAGTAGGAGTAGGAAAAGAATTAGGGAATAGTGACCAGTCTGGGAGTAATCCCTGAATGTAGGGAATAATAACCAGTCTGGAAGTAATCCCTGCATGTTGTGAATAGTAACTAGCCTGGGAGTAATCCCCGAATGTAGGGAATAATAACAAGTCTGGGAGTAATCCCTGAATGTAGGGAATATTAACTAGTCTGGGAGTAATCCCTGAATGTAGGGAATAGTAACCAGTCTAGGAGTAATCCCTGAATGTAGGGAATAATAACCAGTCTGGAAGTAATCCCTGCATGTTGTGAATAGTAACTAGCCTGGGAGTAATCCCTGAATGTAGGGAATAATAACAAGTCTGGGAGTAATCCCTGAATGTAGGGAATATTAACTAGTCTGGGAGTAATCCCTGAATGTACAGAATAGTAACCAGTCTGGAAGTTATCCTTTAATGAACAGGGAGGTATTAGAGTCTATTCATTTCACCCATATGAAATGTTTTCCCTTGATGGTTAACTTTTCTGACTGTTCAGGTATTCTGTAAACTCTGAAGGGGTCACGGACAGGATTGTATAATTAGCTATAATATAGCAATTAGTTTTGTAATCATACCTTTCAACTGTCTAGATTTTGACAGAATGTCCAGATTTTTACTTCATATTTTTGGTCTGTTCCTCATAAAATTTGTGGTTGCATGGCATATCATTGACAGTTGAAGTCTCTTAAGTAATAATGCACATTTTAGTTTCAGACTCCATATCCTTCAGAAAATGCATGCTAACATGAAATTATTTTAGTAACTTTCTAAGACTTTAAGAACGATGTTTAAATTCTGCCTGTATTCCAAGGCCTTTGTCGCCTCATTATTTAAGCTTTTCCAGATTTCGTGCTCTGAAAGGTTGAGAGGAGGTATAGTTTTGTTGAGAGGTTCTCGGGTTTAAACCAGTTCCAGGTTTATATCATGCAGAATCAGAAAAGAGGCAATGGGAGCATGAATAAATAAGTATAGATAATATGCTGCAGTTAGCTAGTTATTGAAACCAAATGTTTTATTCTAGATTTTTTGCATCATTCTTGTTGAAGGTGAAATGCAGCTGAATGCCAGGACCCTCACCTTCTACAAAGACACGATTAGTGTGCAGTACTAACGTAATACTACCAGGTTCTTAGCTCATCATCTTATAATATGTTTACATCTTTATAGCCATTTTACAAAATAAGCTGAAAGGATATTGGCAGCAGGAAGGTTACTGGGGTGGGGTGGGGGGCTTCAATGAGACCATTCCAGCGAGATCTAGAGTCCCAGTTTAGTTAGGAATTTAAAAGGACTACTAATGGTTACAGTGTATTGTGGGGTCAACACTGCGAGCAAGCAGGCCAGGTCCTTTGGGAAATATCTTACCTCTGTAACCACACATTAGTTAAGTAAGCATAAAGAACAGAATAGATATGATACAGATGTTTAGTTTTCTCATTCTTGTTGAAACACAGAAACTTCTTACAGGGAGGAATGTCTTGGACCTTGTAACCTGCTCATCGCCTTAAAGTATTTAGGCTAATATCGTTAATTATTTGGTTTTAATCATTGATGTGGATTGAATAATGGTCATAAAGAGGTTTTGTTTTCTTGTGAAAGGAATAAACCTAAAGATCTTTGCCAGCTGGGTTAGTGGGGGTGCAGTGGCTGTCATATTAGGATTCAAAGGAACGAGAATCTCAGGCCTCTTTAAGTCTGGATTCAGGGATGCAGGTGTGAGAAAGCTGAACTAGTACTGAAAAGAAGTGCAGATCCTTCTCTGGATTTAGGGATGCAGGTGTGAGAAAGCTGAACTAGTACTGAAAAGAAGTGCAGATCCTTCTCTGGATTCAGGCATGCAGGTGTGACAAAGCTGAACTAGTACTGAAAAGAAGTGCAGATCCTTCTCTGGATTTAGGGATGCAGGTGTGAGAAAGCTGAACTAGTACTGAAAAGAAGTGCAGATCCTTCTCTGGATTCAGGCATGCAGGTGTGACAAAGCTGAACTAGTACTGAAAAGAAGTGCAGATCCTTCTCTGGATTCAGGGATGCAGGTGTGAGAAAGCTGAACTAGTACTGAAAAGAAGTGCAGATCCTTCTGCTTAACAAGGAAATCCTGCTTTCCTAATGCATTTCTGCTTCATTTCTACAACATTGTTTACTTTTCTATGGCATTTTTACATTGTTTTTTTATTTATTCTTAATTTACTTTCTAATACTAGATTAAAAACAATGTCTCCATTTTAGCAATAATCTGTGTAAATTTATCTGTAATTTTTTTCCAAAATTCTTGACACCTCAGAATTTTCTGTATAGCTACACAAACTTGTGGTGATGTTGTACATTTTAAACATTGCAGTTCGTCTTCCTTGACCTCTTTCCTCATTTTGATACCAATGAGCCAAAAACACACAAAACCAAGTAAAAAATCCCAAAGGCAGTCAATGAATGTAAAAACAGCTTGAAGAGTGACTGTAGACTGTATACAAGTACTCAAACGGTACAAGCACCCACTTTAATGCATAAAACAATAAAAACTGGTTAGCGCTTTCGTTGTGTAAAACTTCATCAAAGTTCACAAATGTCACTTCCTTTATGCTTTACCATCTATTCTCATTGGTTGCCACACATTGATGCTGAATTTAAAATAACTCACACATTAACTAATCAAGTGCTATAAGGGAACCACTACTCAATGAATCTATGCACTCATTTAACATTAAAAAAAGACACAATGGGTTGCTAAAATTTTATTTATTTATTTAACATTTGTTGACCGGGAATGTCCGACTAGGTTCCACAGAGCCTGTTTTCAGCGGAGGCCCGGGGAGAAATGCTCCAGATGCATGTCTTTGGAATGTGGGAGGAAACCGGAGTACCCGGAGGAAACCCACGCGAACACAGGGAGAACATGCAAACATGCAAAAATGTTGCATGCACTAATGCGTAATTAAATTACTCTTTAAAACAAGCTATAAAAGCAAAAACATATTTTTAACTTTCTCCTAATTATTGCTTACACTTTTGTATGATCTGTTTATGACCTATGTATTTTCATATGTATATATGTATACCCATTACTATGTGTTCACTTGGATGTTTTTCCTTTCCAGTGCTTTTAACTTCAAAATGAGGGAGATGGAGCTTCTGTCATTTATACCTGGCCAGCTGTCAGCCTGTAGGCGAATCTGCCATTTAAGTTCACTGATTTCTAATGTCAGTGCCCAGGGTTTATTGTCATCAGTAATGACATGATCTATAGCCATGTAATGTGAAACATACGATTCATTGTTGGTGATGTGCTTTGCTAGGGCATTGTTTGTATTATGTTTTTTAACGGCGTACTCATGCTCATATATTATCTGCGAGAACCTTCTCTCCGTCTTTTCAATATAGAAACACGGTCAGGTATACTACTGCTTTAGAAGGGCAACTATATCTGTTCCTAAGATAATATGTGTTATTCCTAACAGTAGAGCTGTTCGACACTTGAGTTTTATTACACCAAGTGCAGGCTCCACACTTAACCATTCCTTGTTTGCATTTTATTTCTCCTCTCCATTTTGTTCTCAGTAAATCCATAAAATTTGGCCCCTTTCTATATACAGTTCTTAGATTTTTCCCCTATTCTCTGTCTTATATTTGAATCCTCTAATAGGATGGGCCAATTCTTTTCAAAAATGTTCCTTAACATGGCAGTATCCTGGCTGAAAGTGAAAACCAAGGCTTTTGAAAATTCAGACGTGACCCTTTTTTTTCATTTTCCAGTCAACTCTGGGTCCTGTCCTCACCGCATATTATCTCATATGGCTGATTTACAAACTGCTCAGGGGTGCCACAGTTGCTTAAAATAGGTTGAAAATGGCCATTTAGTCTTTTTATAGTAACCTCTGAGATTAATTTATCCACACGATCAGAGGGATAGGCACTACTAAGAAACATAGACTGTTAACCACTTCAGTAAAGTCATTGTGCATGGTGACCATCCGGGCTGTTCTGACAAGTTGCCCCTTCATAACCGACCTCTTTTAATGGTAAGGGTGTGAACTTCTGAAGTGCAAAAAGGAATTGGAGTATGTCACATTGCTATGAATCTTAGCAACATATCTGGTGTTAGTGGTATCTTTAAGAAGGAAAATGTCAAGGTGATGGATGGAATGGGTGCTATAATCAAAGGTAAACTGCAAGAAAGTTGTAGTCTCATTGATATCATTCAAAAAGCTTTCCAACTCTATAAATTGCCCTTTCCATATGGCGAAGATGTCATCCTGGAATTGCTGATAAAGCTTAATATAGGGGTAAAAGGTAGATGAAAACACAAACTGCCTCTCCCAGTAAGCCTTGACAACATTTGCAAAAGCTTCGCCACACGGAGAGCTCATGGCTACACCCTTACACTGTAAATAAAAGTTGTTGTCAAAGGAGATGTAGTTGTTAATGAGAACTAACTCTAGAAGTTCCATGCCTACTAGTCTCATGAGCCACTTTATGTTTTAACAGCATCTCACTAACCCAATCCAGACCTACGTCTTGTGGAATGACCGTATAAATGTCTCTGACATCTATGGTAATTAGGATGTCATTGGCATCATAAGAAATTTTGTTTACCTGTTCTAAAAAGCTCCATGAATCTTTACAGATCTGTGATTCCTTTGCTATGATTTTTTTTCAATTCATAATCCACATTTTGGGCACATGCTGACATTATGGAATTCCTGCCATCCACAAGGGGATTCATTGGGGAGGTTGTCCAAGCTCTTGTGGATTTTGGGAATACCAAAAAACACCGGTATTCTTGAAGTAATTATATTTATATTTAAATAAACAGGTGAATATCTATTCTACTTTCAAGGAACATGTCTGTTATTTGTGAATAAATCCTTTTATATCCCCCATTTAACTCATATCATGTGACTTATTCTCTCATTTTGCAGGAGTTCTAAAGTGGCTTGTTGACTTTCATTTAAATTTCCCTTTGACTGTCTTTTCCTACTATTGTGTAAGTTCTTAATATCTAATTCACATAACCTTTCATATGTGACAAGTTTGGGGTGTAGTGGTGGATTATAAGTAGAACTGATATTCCATGTATTATCAAGCACTCTTTGCGAATTATATTCATACAATAGAGCAAAATTAGCTTTCCTTAAAACAACTTCAAATCAATAATTGTGGTTGCAAAATCAAAACATTTTGTTGGTACAAAAGTCATGCCTTTAAATAACAGGTCAGCTGCCTCAGTGTTAATTATGAATTCAGAATAATTATAAACTTTAAAGTCCTTTTGTGTGTTACAAATGATGGAATAGGAATCATTTTCACTTGATTCATGGCCTATTTCATTCCCATTGTACAATGCATGAAGTTCTCTTGAATCACTGGATGTGTCTAGTGTTTGCGTTATGTCTTCCAATTTTTTGTCTTGGGCCTGGCTCCTTGAAAACCATACCTTGGAACCCACCCTGTGCACCCTGTTGCCTTGAGAGTAATATTTGTTCTTAATTCTCTCAGACCTTCATAAGTCAGGGTACTCTGAGTTATAATTGGGGGGCTCCCCACCTTCTTCTATTTCAACTTCCAATGGTGGTTCAATGTTGTAGTTGCCTTCATATGGATGGCTGTTTTCACTAGTATTGAAATGCTTACGTTTATACTGAGAGCCAGGTGGTTGAGGGTAGGCAAGCCCATTAGCATATTCTTTTAAGTCTCTGTTTATTTTATTACTTTTTTCCTTTTTTGAGCTTGTCTATATAATGGTCAATACTAGTGAAAATTCTCATATTCATACTTAAAGTGTTCATATGCCATGTCTTCCCGTATGCTCCTGTCTAAAATGGCCAATGCATTACTTAAAGAGTTGATTTCTTTGTTATTATATTTAACCAAAAGCTCTAGCAGTAAGAATCCGAACCTGTCAAACAACTGAAGTAAATCAAATTGCAGAGGGGAGTCAGGAATAAGGCCTGTGGGGTACTTCCACAGTCGCAAATCTTTTAGGGATAATTTTTAGCCTTAAACATTCCCTGAGGTATGCATTCTCTAACTGTAATTTCTTACATCTCATAAGCTTTTTGTCATAGTCATTAAGCTTACCCTTTGTGGAAGGTGTCATTTGCTCATTAACAGCTGAAAAAGAAATAGTGGCTTCCAGCCAGTCCTGAAGTTGTGGAATATCCTTCTTTGAAGACCTATCAGATGTTCATCATGTTTCACTGTTGCAGTCCTAACTAATGGGTTATCTGGCTCCCGGTAGCCCTTGATCGGCCAGAATACCAAAGCTGCAGTCCTGGTTTCCCTTCCCCCTTTTTGGTCCTCTCCTATTCTCTTTTCCTGAGCTACAGGCTAAATTGGATATTATTTGCCAGAACTGCATTTGGTTTAAGCCTTATTTCTGGGGGCTTCTGACTGTTATGGCAAGAAAGACTGAGAAAGTGATGTCAGCTGCCTCCTTTTGTATCGGACGTCCTGATGTCCTTTACAACTGACGGCAGCCGATGTCATTTTTACTTACCTTTGGTATTCTGGCCGATTGAGGGCTTCCGGGAGCCAGATAACCCATTAGTTAGGACTGCAACAGTGAATACACTCGAACATCTACATTTATGGTAAGTGTACACAACTCTACTTTGCAGCTACATGATTATTCACTGTAGACCTTCCATCTAGCCTGTTTGTGTTGGTTACTGGAAGTTGTAGCTGATTTCCACCTGGATAATGCAATAAATTACTCTGAAGTGGCGAGTCTACATTGGCTAAACACTGCGGCATGTTAGCAAAATCTGTAAATGGAGCAAGAGCCTACTCTGTGGTTTAATGATGGAACTGGATCCAAAAGTGCTCGGTTCCCCTAAATGATCATATAACACATCTATTCTCTGTGACAGCTGAAGGATTAAAGCTGTTAAGTTTCCAATACTGCTGTCACTAGATGCTAAAGGTTCTTGTACATTTTCCTGTGTAGGATTAGCTAAGGAAACATCCAAAGGACTGCCAGATGTCATACAGATATAAACGAGCCAAAAACTCCCAAAACCAAGGAAAAAATCCCAAAGGCAGTTAATGAATGTAAAAACAGCTTGAAGAATGACTGTAGACAGTATACAAGCACTCCAAAGGTACAAGCACCACTTTAGCAACCCATTCTGTCTTTTTTTTAATGTTAACTAAGTGTATGGATTCATTGTGTAGTGGTTCCCTTATAGCACTTGATTAGTTAATGTGTGAGTTATTTTAAATTTAGCATCAATGTGTGGCAACCAATAAGAATGGATGGTAAAGCATAAAGGAGGTGACATCTGTGAATTTGTTTGTCTGATGAAGTTTTACACATTGTGAAACAAAAACGCTAACCAGTTTTTATTGTTTTATGTATTAAAGTGGTGCTTGTACCTTTTGAGTACTTGTATACAGTCTGCAGTCATTCTTCAAGCTGTTTTTACATTCGTTGACTGCCTTAGGGATTGTTTCCTCATTTTGTAGGCTGTGGATGATAATTCATTACTGAAACCTAAGCAGAAATTCCTTAAGATTCCAAGAGCAAGATAAGTTATTTCTTACACTTATTTCATTGAATTGCACTTCTGTAATGCTTATAATAGGGCTATACAGTTAATATACTACACTTTGCACTGTTATAAAGCTTTTTTACTGTTTCACTGCATTTATGTACTGTTTTATGCTGTTTTAACTATATTTTTATTGCTAGATACTGTTTCATTGCTCTAATTGCATGTTTACTGAATTACATAACTGTTTTCATACTGAGAGTTGTATTTTCTGTTTGTGAGTGCTCTTTTATGTGCATTTTTTATTTTTTTGAGGTTTCTGTGTTCTAGTCTAGTCTGTTTGCAGTTAAAAGCATTCTCTAGAGCCTGCTTGCTCCTTGATCTGTTTAAAACTTTCATTTAGTGGCTACAGCTAGTAGCTGTAATAGTGTGCATTACTATAATTGCATTTGTATTTAATTACTAAATTGTAAACTGCTTTTTCATACTGAGACTTGTAGTTTCTCTTTGTGAGTGCTCTTTCTATGCATTTAAAGTGAGGTTTCTGTGTTCTGCTCAGGTGATATAATCTTGATAGAGGCCTGCTGTTGTCCAGGCCTGGTAGTTTTGTTTGTTGAGTTTCCTGTGTTTCTAGCAGCCATTTTCTGCTGATAGTCTGTCTTCATTATTATTGAGAGTAACAGGGTTTCCTGACCTTCTGTAGTACGAGTGATTGGGGAATAGGAAGGGCTAATAGGACTGAGTAGTAATTTGATCTTCTAACTCTTCCATCCTTACTGGTATATAAACCCTGTGTCTGGAAAAGGTTGTGCTTGTATTTATCAGGCTGTGGATTTTAATTCCTTCCAAGAGCAGGATAAGTTATTTCTCACACTTATTTCATTGAATTGCACTTCTGCAATGCTTATAATTGTGCTGTACAGTTAATCTACTACATTTTGCACTGTTATAAAGTTTTTTACTGTTTCACTGCATTTATATACTGTTTTATACTGTTTTAACTGTATTTTTCATTGCTAGATACCGTTTCATTACTCTAATTGCATGTTTATTGAATTACTTAACTGGAAACTGCTTTTTCATACTGAGAGTTGCATTTTCTGTTTGTGAGTGCTTTATCGTTGCTTTTCTGTGCATTTTTGATTTTTTGAAGTTTCTGTGTTTTAGATCTAGCCTGTTTGCAGTTTAAAGCATTCTCTAGGGTCTGTTTGCTCCTTGATCTGTTTAAAACTTTCATTTAGTGGCTACAGCTAGTAGCTGTAATAGTTTTAGTTTCTCAACCCCCCCCCCTATTGTTGTGGTGTTCTTATACTTGGTGGCTTTGCAGTTGCCCGCCCGTACTGTATAGTTGATCTGGGATACTCCTCCCAGTTTAATGTCATTAGTTCATTCAATCTAATAGAGAGAGAACATTTTTGAAGGCCAACCCACTCAGATTCTTAATGTTTCAGCTTTCTCCATCTCCACTTTACTGAAAAAAAAAAACCTAAGCTTGTTCCCCCCCCCCTTTCCTGTAACAAGTCTAGTCCAGATACAGATTTGCTGTATCCAGGACTATTTGTAAACTCCTGAGCCCCCCCCCCCGCTTAACTAGGGTTAAACAATTTCCGGTGCCATACAGTGTGCTCTTCAAATTTTCCCTTACAACTAGCCAGATTTTTAGATTTAGCACTCAAATCTGTTTCTTTGAGCTTAGCACTTGTTCAGATCTCGTTGTAAGCACTAAATAACTACAAATTATTACAGTACTCAACTTTCCTCACTTGTCTAGAGGAAAACAGTTTGTAGTACTTAATAAATAAGCACCTATCCAGGCATGTCTGAAGGTCAGCTCCCTGTGTTTTCTCCTGTCTACCTGATGAATCTGGGCATCTTGGGACAATGCAGCAATTGCCTCATGTACACAGACAACCCTCTCCTCCTACCACCCAACACTGCAACCTGTGAGAGATGCACTTATATAGCCAAACTGGAAGCAAAGCTCACTTCACTGAAGACTGGACTAGTCAGTCAAGAGGAGAAGGTAAACACTTGCACCTCACCACACTCATCACATAGTCCCTCAAAACCTACACCACCAAAACACACACATAGAAGCACAAAAAGTACAGTTTTGTACCTACCATAAATGTAGATGTTCGAGGATCTCCATTGCTGCAGTCCTGACTAATGGGTACTCCGCTGCCCTCCATCGGCCCGAATACCAAAGGGCTAGATCTGGCGTCGGTCATGGCGCCCGAGACTGACGTGGTGTCAGTATAAATGCGCATGACCGACGCTATAACTTTAGTCTTTCTTGCCTCAGATGTCAGAATGCAAAAATAAAACACCACCCAAAAACCCCAATCTAAAAAGAAAAAGGGGGAAGGAGGGAGGGAAAATTGGACTGCAGCAATGGAGATCCTCGAACATCTACATTTATGGTAGGTACAAAACTGTACTATGTCTGCGCCTCCCATTGCTGCAGTCCTGACTAATGGGTAGAATCCCAGAGCCATGGAAAAAAAAAGGGGGTCGGACAACTAAATAGCCTGAGGAGCTGCAGACATGCCCTGTAAGACTGCAGTGGCAAACCCAGCCCTAGACGTAGAATAAAGAGGCAAATGATAATGCTTCGTAAAGGTATGTACAGAACTCCAGGTAGCTGCCTCTAGAATGTCTTTAGTAGCTACCCCTCTTAAAAAGCAGTAGATGTGGCTGTAGCCCTAGTAGAATGAGGCCTGATCCCAACTGGAACCTCTTTACCATGATGAGAATAACAAAAGCAATACAATGGCCAATCCACTTGGAAATAGTTTGTTTCGAGACAGCCTTTCCACGGAAGTCACAGCAAACGAAACAAACAACTGATGAGAACTTCTGAACTCTTTGGTTCTGAACAAATAATATCGTAACTGCCTATGTACATCCAAAGAATGCAAAACTTTTTCCCCTTCAGTTTGGGGTCAGCATAAAAAGTAGGCAAATGTATAGACTGGTTCAATGCCACATTAGAAACCACTTTAGGCAGAAAAGTAGGATTAGTACGTAAGGAAACTCTGTCCCTGTGAAAAATCAGAAAAGGTTCCACTGCCATGAGAGCCTGTAATTCAGATACCCTTCTAGCAGAAGTAACAGCCAACAAAAAAGCAGTCTTCCAAGACAACAACTTCAAGTCAGTCGTAGCTGCAGGTTCAGAAGGAGGCAGAGTCAGCTTCTCCAAAACAAAATTAAGATCCCAAGCAGGAATAGGAGCCCTCCGTGGTGGTCTTATATTCTTTGCCCCTCTCAGAAATTGTTTAAGCAATGGATGTGAAAATAAAGGAGGGTCACCAGCATAGTGAGCAGAAATAGCTGCAGCATGCACTTTAATAGAAGAGAAAGACAAACCCTTGTCCAATAACATAGTCAAATATTGCAATGTACAACTCAAATCAGGCAATGTGACCTCAAAGCCTTTAGCTGAACTCCAAAGAAAAAATCTCTTCCATTTATCAGCATAAACTTTTCGAGTACTAGGACGCCTGGCTTCCAAAAGAACATCCAAAACTTGTTGAGGGAGCTGAAGGCCCTCATTCTCTAAAACTGAATGTGCCAGGCTGTCAGGTGCAGGGATCGCACCCGGACATTGAGAAAATGATTGTTTTCTTGAGACAATAAGTGAGGAATCCGTGGCAATGGCCAAGGGGCCTCCCGAATTAAACTCCTCAACAGAGGGTACCAATGCTGACGAGGCCAATCCGGCGCTATAAGGATCATGCACGGTTTGTCCCTCCTGACTTTCAACAGGACTTTTGGAAGAAGAGGCAGAGGAGGAAAGGCATACACGTGAAGGTTGCTCCAACTGAAGGATAGTGCATCCATTTTCCAGGCCTTCGGATGAAACAGCCTTGTGCAAAACAGAGGTAGTTGGAAATTCAGAGGAGAAGCGAACAGATCTATGTCTGGAGTTCCCCAAGCCATGGTCAACTGACGAAACACCTGAGGATCCAACTTCCATTCGTGAGGATCCACCATTTGTCTGCTCAGAACATCTGCTAACGAATTTTGTTCCCCTGGCAGAAACTGTGCTCGAAGAGTGATGTGCAGATCCAAAGCAGTTTCCCATAACAGCATTGCTTGTCTGCAAAGAGGGTAAGAATGAGTTCCCCCCTGCTTGTTGATGTACCACATGACAGTTGTGTTGTCTGTTCGAACCAACACCAGTCCCGGGTGAAGCAGATCCTTGAATGCTTTTAAGGCAAATTGAACTGCCAGCATCTCCTTCATATTGATATGCAAGTGAAGCAACTCCGGGGCCAAAGGTCTTGAATCCATTTTCCTTTGAAATGAGCACCCCAGGCTGACTCCAAGGCGTCTGTCGTTAATATCTGACTTGCCTCTGGTTGGGTCACAGAGAGTCCCTTGTTTAGGTGACATTCCTGAGCCCACCACACAAATTCCTTCTGGATGCAAGGAAGAATCCGAATGACAGTGTCCAAATCGTGGCTGTGTTGAGTCCAAACGCTTTTGAGATACCATTGTAGCTTCCGCATATGCAGTTTGGCATTGGGAAGTACTAGAATGCAAGATGCCATGAACCCCAAGGCTTGAAGGACTGTCCTTGCAGTCAGCCTGGACAGGACTGATAGCTGTAGGAAGTACTGGTGCAGATTTCTTTGTTTGTCCGGGGTAAGAAATGCCATCTGAGTCGCTGTATTCAGACTCACACCCAGAAAACACATCTCTCGTGAGGGTACTAGACTGGACTTTATTTCGCTCACAGAATACCCCAGGCATCTGAAAACTGTCATCACACACTGCAGATGTCGAAGTAGGTCGTGCTTGTCTCGAGCCAGTATCAAACAATCGTCCAGATAGGGATAAATCTGAATTCCCCGTAGTCTGAGAAAAGCTATTACTGGAGCCAGGACTTTCGTGAATACCCTGGGCAGTAGATAAGCCAAAGGGCAATGCAGAGAACTGATAATGCAAATTCCCAGTCCGAAACCTCAGGAATTTCCTGCAACTGGGCCTGATAGGAATGTGAAGATAGGCCTCCTTGAGATCCAAAGTCACCATCCAGTGATCCCTGCCCAGCATAGGCAACAGCTGTTGCAGTGTTAACATCTTGAATTTCGGAATTTCTAGAAAGGTGTTTAGAATGGATAAATCCAGAATGGGTCTCCAAGTATTTCCTTTCTTTGGCACTAAGAAAAGACGGGAATAAAACCCTGTGCCCCTTCCCTGAAGGAACTTCCTGTATTGCTCCCAACCGAGCAGAGAAGAAATCTGTGCCTGTGCTTCCAATTTTTGCTGATGAGGCACATCCGCATACCGCTGAAAGGCGGAAAGTGTGAAAATAAAATTTGTAGCCTCGAGTTACAATGTCCAACACCCATTTGTCCTGGGTAACCAAATGCCAATTTCCGTTGAAAAGTCCCAGTTTTCCGCCCAGAGGAGCTGCCAGCAAAGCAGAGTCCGGCAGCGAAGACACAGGTCATTGGGTCTGCTTCGAAAGGACTGACCCTTGCCCTCCCAGCAGAAGGGGTAGAGGAACTCAAAGACCTAGAAGTAACAGGGCCCTGAAAGGAAGCCCTACCTCTACTACGCCTCGACTTGCCTCTAGAACGAAAATCCGAAGAGGGAAAAGACCATCCCTTAGCAGGCCAATTCCTATTGAATTTAGGAGGCTGAACCTGTAAAAATTCCTTCACTGTCTGCATAGATTTAGCTTTTTCCTCCATTGTTTTCAAAACTAATTCCACAGGAGGGCCAAAAAGAACATCAGACTGCAAAGGAGCATCCATAATACGAGCTTTAACATGCTCCGACAAGGACTGATCTTTAAGCCAGGCATGTCTGCGAACAACAGAACTAGTAGCAGCCACCCTGGAAGAAGCTTGTAAAGCATCAAAACCACACTGCAGAGAATGCTTCCCAACCTGGTCTGAAGCATGCACTAAATCCTGAAGCTCCTTACAGTCAATACCTTCAGCTAAAGCATCCACTTTACATTTCAATTGACTTAACAAAAAATTCTGATACTTGAGCATATGAAACTGACAATTCAAAGCCCTCATAGCCAAAGTAGAAGAGGTATACAGTTTTTTACCCCACCTATCCAGGGCCCTAGCATCTTTGTCCAGAGGAACTGGATTCTTAATCACAGAGGCCTTAACGCCCTTGGGGCCTTGAGAAATAGTTTCAGGATCAGCCCTAGGGCTCTTAAACAAGTACTTGTGAGCTTCCGGAACCCTGTAGTATCTATCTGGTTTAACAGGGGCAGGAGGCAGAGAATCCGGGTTAAGGGCAGCCTCAGAAAACACATCCTGAACAACATCCAGTACAGGAGGAATAGCCAAGGGCCTGTGCTGAGGCAAAAACAAAAATTCTCTCAGCCTTTTACGAGAATCAGAATAATCCTGGCCCTCCCATTTGAAATGTTCCCTCATGGAATGCAAAGTTTCAGAGAAAGAAAAATCTTCTGGAGGGGACGCAGAGGGAGAAGCATCCTCAGCCCCCGAATCAGAATAGGGAGGGAAATCCTGAAGGCTTTCCACAGAGGAATCAGACTCAATGGAAGACTGAACCAAACCCTCCAACTCTGTCTCTACCCTGGGCCTCTTCTGAGGGGGAGGCATGGAACCCTAATTAAAGAAATCAAATCTTCAGCCATCTTCAGCATGTGCTTCCTAGGAGCTGGACCCTGGGGAAAAGCACCCACAGGGGCAGATTTGGACTTAGAATGGCCTTTGCCTAGAGAAGGAGGAGGCTTAACCACCCTACGAGGGGAGGGAGCCACAGACAACAGAGGAGCACCCTCAACCTGGCCTAACAAAGGAGAAGCCACCCCCTGTAGTAACAAAGGCTCCCCTTGACACTCAGGCACACCGTCAGAAAGAGCCACTGAAGCAGCCAGTGGTTCAACAGGACCGACGTCCGGAGTGGACGCCCCATCCTGCTTGGACCGCAAAGACTTTTCTTTGCGCTTCCTAGAAGAGCCAGTCGTCGGAGAATCCGACGGCATGTTGTAATTACAACAGTTACCAAACACCAGCCTAGCACAGTCCAACCGACATTTAATAGTACGCTTATTAAAAGGAACACAAAAGCGACACCCAACAACGTCGTGCTCAGGCCCTAAACAAGGAATGCAGAGTGAATGGTAATCCCTATGAGGAATCTGTTTCCCACAAGAAATACAGTTATTAACTTTTTCTGACATCCGACAATACTGAGACAAGAAAAAGACAAAAAATAAAATGTCCCCAATGGGGTACTTAGCCCAACTTGGTCTCCGGTCTGAAACTCGAAAACCGACAATTCCAGAACGCCGAACGGCACTTGCAAATTCTGCTTCTGCTCAGGACAATGCGGCAAGAAAGACTGAAGTTATAGCGTCGGTCATGCGCATTTATACTGACACCACGTCAGTCTCGGGCGCCATGACCGACGCCAGATCTAGCCCTTTGGTATTCGGGCCGATGGAGGGCAGCGGAGTACCCATTAGTCAGGACTGCAGCAATGGGAGACGACGAACATCACATGCCTACATTCATGGAGACTCTCAATAAAAATCTACCCAAGCAACCAAAACCTCCAAAGCAGAAATGCAAGCAACCTCCACCAAACACAACCCAAATGACACATAGCCCACAAACTCAGTGTGCCACTCAACTACAGCCAATAAGCATAACATATCCAACACTTTAGTCGTAGGTGACTCTATAGTCAGGCACACTGATGTTCCAGTCACCAGGCTAAACAAGGAGAAAGTTACTGTCAGCTGCCTGTCAGGTACCAGGATCTGCCACATAACGCATGTACTCAGTTCACACCACAAGTACAAATATGACTCTGTCATTGTCCATGTTGGTGTGAGGACCTGAGTTGTACCTCCCTGGACTACATGAAAAGAGACATGTAGGAGTTCTTGGATCTTTTAGCCCAGGCAGGTATGAACCTAGGCCTGAGTAGCATCCTGACATCACCCAGAATGATACCACAGTACAAGGACAAAATGATTGACTTCAACAATTGGCTAAGCTTCTGGTGTCATTTTAAGGGAATCCAGTATCTATCTGCCTGGGATAACATGATTGACAGACCATGATGCTTTGCCAGAGATGGCCTGCACCTGTCGCCCTTGGGATTCCAGATACTGGCAAAGGCTCTTGCCACCCCTATACTGCCTTTTTTAGGCAAGGTCCAAATGACAAATTCACCACAATAACAGGTACAGGCAAGCAAAATCTGAGGGTAATTCTATTCAATGCTAGAAGTCTAAACCTCAAAATGCACTCACTCGAGGCACTCCTTAAAATGGAGAGCAGTAACAGAAACCTGGTTCAAAGCTCCAGAGAGCACCCCTGCATTACCAAGCTATAATTCATACCACCTACCTTTTGGCCACCTAACCCAGACCGAAACATTAAAGGTGGAGGTGTGTCCATATTCATCCTAGTTGCTCAGCATAATGCATCCGAGATTATCCAAGTGTAACTAAATCTGGGCAAGACCGCAATCCAAATTGTAGCTTTTTACAGACTCCCCACCATGCCCCAGAATTCCCACTCCTTTTTTCTTGATACACTGGAAAATATTAGGGTACAACCTAACACCCTAATAATGGGTGATTTCAACTACCCAACCATTAACTGGGAAAACTACTCATGTACCAACTCTTTTCCTCAACGTTTTCTGGAATTCATAAATTCCAGTGCCTTGGATCAACTTATCCACACCCCACCAGGGGCAGCAATGTCCTAGACCTGGTCATTTCCAACATGGTCATTACCAACATGGTTCCACACCAGAGGTCAGTTCCTCATTGGTCAGATCTGACCACAAGCTAATCACTCTAGACATCCACATCCTGCCCCCCCCCCATTAGGGAAACAACTGTACAAACTTTCTCTAAAGCCAACTTCACAGTTCTTAAGACAGAAGTGGCAAACTTCATGACACCCATGCAGATGGACAATAGAGGTATGACTGCTCAATCCTACACAAATGCACTTTATAAGCACTTACACAAGTGCATGGATCGTGCTATCCCTATCAGAACCAAGATGCTATCCTCCAAAGAAAGGAAGACAATCTGGTGGTCTTCTGCCATAAACAAACTACAACAGAAGAAAGAAACTGTTGCAAAAAAGAGTAAAATCCCATGACTGGAGGAACTCCCTGGTCAGCCTCAGTAAGAAGCTGAGATCCCTCATAAAATCCTCCAAAGCTAGTTATGAAAACAAACTCGCCACTGATTCTAAAGTCAACCACAAAGCATTCTATAGCTATGTCAAGAATCTCAATGGCAACACTCAGATCTGGTCTGAGTTACAGCACAGTGGCACTAAATATACAGAACCAGCTGATATTGCCAACATCCTGGCAGATAGGTTCAGTGCTAACTTTACCTCCCTTTCACCCCCTAAAGGGCCCATCTCTGTACCGGTAGAATGCAAAGTTCCTATAATCACAGCTGCACAGGTAAAAACCTCACTCTCCAAAGCCAAGAACACAGCATCCATGGGACCTGACAACATCCCAGCCTGCATTCTACACGAACTACAGAATGAACTGGCACCCCACCTAAGTGCCATGTTCAATCATAGCCTCACCTCAAGTATCTGGGAGGGGTGGTTGAGGTGAAGGGAAGTGTGAATGAAGAGGTCAAAGCTAGAGTCAGAGGGGCTGTAGCCAAGTGGCATAGAGTGTCAGGTGTAGTCTATGACAGAAGAATCCCAAAGAAACTAAAAAGTAAGATGTACAAGAGAGTGGTGCGACCAGTACTACTGTATGGTACAGAAACCTGGACAGTAAAGGCAGAGCAGATGAGGAAGCTAGAGGTGATGGAAATGAAGTGTCTGATGTAGGTGGTAGGATGCGGGTCTATATTAGAACACTGAAAGTTTACTTCGGCAAACGCTCACATGAGCAAAAACGCTGGTAAACAAAAGGGTGTTTGTGGGGTTGCGGTACAGTGATGTGTATGATATTTGCCCTTTCCTCACTGTAGTGCTATCTCGGAGATGGAATATATAGTTAGTGGGGGGTGTGAGGGGTGCAGCCCCCCCATAATAAACAGTTCGATTACCAGCATTTTTGCTCATATGAGCGTTCGCTGAAGTAATCTTTCAGTCTTATAATATAGACCCGTAGGATCCACATTGTGGGACAGATGAAGAAATGAGGGCATAAGAGCAGAAGCCAAAGTAGCTCCAATTGCAGGAAAGATCAAAGAGAACAGATTACGGTGGTTTGGCAGAAGTGTGACACTGAATCGAGAGAGTTGGTGACAGTTAACATAATACCCCGACCCCATGTAGATAATGGGTAAAAGAGGGCTGATGACGCTTAGACTACTACCCGTGGCTCCTGTGTTACAATGAGAAAAGCCAAACTAGCAGCTACAACAAACATCTTCATGGACAGCAAAATAAAGAAAAAAGGTGTGACTTTGCTTTTTTTAAGGCTTATGAGCATGGTGCTGATGCGCACACAAAGCAAGCATAAATCACTTATAGTTGGGAAACATGCCTTGTTTACATAAGACAATCACAGAATGTGCATGCAGTCCTCATTTACATGACAGTAGCTCCTCATTTGCATAAGTTCCTCACCTAGTCACAGCCAGCACAAATTCTCCCTATGCCTAAGGGCAACAACTATGAATACCGCATAATACCCTGGAAAGTGCAGGTGTGAGTACAGCACAGTCTAAATACACTGGAGTCTAGAACTCAGTGAAAGTAAAGCTCACAGCATTCATAGGTAGGTACTAGGCTATTGGCCCTAGGACCTATATAAGCCTAGCCAAAAAAGTACCCTGGCTTTCGCTACCCAAGAAAATGATTTTCCTGTGCCCCTGTCAAGCACAGCCACAGAAGTGATCCCAGGGGTGAATTTCCTATTTCCCATCCAATCAAGATTTTTCTTGAAGAGTGCTAAGGAGGAGCTCTGTTTGACATAGATAGGTAGTCTGTTCCAGAGTATGGGAAATCCCTGGGACAGGAATCTATCCCTCCAGCATGTTCTGTTTATTGTGGTGACAAGGTTTAGGTCCCTAGAGTGTGTAGTTCGGAGGGACTGGGATTTCTTTAAGTGGAGCATGTCCAACAGCTCTGGGTTTGACATAGCTTTGTATGTTAGGCAGAGATCGCCACTGAGTAGGCGATATGCGACGGAGTAAAGCTGGAGTTTTTTGAGACAGTCTGCGCAGGGCATCTGTTTGAGGCCAGTAATAATTTTTGTGAGGTATTTCTGCGGCCTTCCCAGTTGTTGTAGATGTCTTGTGAGGTACATACCAAAAGGGGCATTGTACTCTACAATGGGTCTAATGAGTGATGAATAGAGGGGAACAATGACCTCTTTTTTTCTGGATGAGAAACCTTTTGTGATGAGGTGTGCCACATAGAAGGATTTCCTGACTGTTGTGGTGATGTGGTTATCGAAGATGAGACCACTGTCCACCTGTGTCCCTAAGTCTCTCATCACACTTTCGGTGTTTAGTGTACTGCCACCTATGTGGTAATTCATGGGTACATGTTTTTTTCCAGAGGGGATAACTATACATTTCTTGGCATTAAGCTTGAGCCCATGGCTCTGGCACCAAGCATCTGTTTCTTTAAGGCCCATTTATAGAATATCCACATCATTTGGGGATTCAATAATGGCTCCCAGTTTGCAGTCATCTGCGAACTTTGTTAGCCAGAGTCCCTTAGTGTTGGTCTGTACTTCAGAGAAGTAGATGTCAAACAAGAGCGGTCCCAGGACTGAACCCTGAGGTGCTCCACTTGTCACTTGTTTGGAGCTGGATTTGGAGTCAGCTATTTTTATGGTCTGGGTTCTGTCAGTAAGCCAGTTGGCAATCCATCAAGTGAAATAGGGATTTATGCCCAGCTTAGTAAGTTTATCTATAGTTCCAGAGTGAGGGGTGGTGTTGAAGGCCTTGATGAGGTCCAGATAGGCTGTGTGGACTGTGTTACCCTCATCCACAGCTCTGGAGACTGATTTGAAGAAGACAATCAGGTTCAGGAGACAAGATCGGCCCTTCACGAACCCAAACTGATACACCTTCCTCATTGTATTAAATTATATTCCTTGTATAATATGGAGCACTTGTTTGAGACCCTTTTAACTTTATTGTTTTGAACATTTTTTCAGAAAGCAATGAAGCAAAATGCATGAACCGATAATGATAAAAATGTCTAATTCTGAACATTTCTGTCATAAAAGTCTACTCAAACTTCTACAGTCACCAGTATCAGTAAATATGCACAATCTCTGCAGAAGTAAAAGTAATCTAAATAATTCCACATTAAAGAAATTTGTAAGATCTGTAACTAATGAAGAGGTAGCTGCTAGCAAACAACTTTATATTTCACTGTTTCATCTACAAATACTGTCTTTTGCCCTTGAGGAGTAAATTGTCAATGTCACATTAAAAAAATTATAAGCTGGTAATATTGCTGTAGGGAATGGATGGAAAACTGTTAACAGGTTCATAGTTCATAGGTTCATAGATTATTACTAGGCTAACTGCCCTTGTGGGTCATTTTAAGACTAGCCAACTACCCCATGTGAGAATCAAACTCTGCACCTTGTGTTTGCAAGGTAAACACCTTAACCATTATGCCAACCTCCCACCCTTAGTTAGTTACAAGGTATCTCTGCCAAAGAGGACATTCTCAGGACTGCAACATCCACCCCCTTTAAAAGTACAACACAGTACGGTATCAGCAGTCCATCTACATACTGTGGGAGTAGAACTAACAGCCTTCTGCATCAAAAGCAAGTATTCTACCTGTTGTGCTACTAACAACACAAGCAGACTTGCATAAGCAGCACTAAACTTCTCTCCCCCTGAAGAAATATGCAGCACAAGAAATCTGGAAAAAGCCGACATTTATTGGGGGGGGGCAAAGACCCAAAGCCATGGACACATTTTAAACATTGCTTGTATAATCTTAGAAAAGTTGTTAGAATAAAATGTTTTGTGTTACCATGCATTTCCTAATAGATAGGAAGATTGAAACTTAAATGGCTATCTTTATTTAGTGAATTCAGTTCATACTGATTTGCCAGCAAACCACAAATTTTAAGAGGAACAGACCAAAACTATGAGCCAAACATTCTGTAAAACTTTGCACAGTTGAGAACTATGGTTAACTCCTTGAATTACAAGTGGGGGTGGTATGGGTAGAGAATTTAGGCTCTTGCTCCTTATACCTAAGGTACAGGGTTTGAGTCTGAGTAACTCTAACCACCAGTTATACCTAATCCCTTGAGCACACCTTGTCTGCCTTACCTGCTGGAGCTGAGCCGGGGAAGGGAAGAAAGATGTGCTGTGCCAGACCAGTCTGCAAGTAAATTAATGAATGCCATGCCCTGCATGTGATAATGTCAGAATTAAAAAAAAACTTTAAAAACACCCCGGGAAATTCAGAAATTAAAGGGGCCACTTGGGAATTTGTGGCACTCCAATATTTTGTCCTCAAAACTGTTATTTACTGAGGAATTTGGTACGGTTGAGAGGTATGCATTCTACCAATGTTTCTGGGACTTCAAACCACCAAAGTACTGCCTAGATCAGCTTTCTTGAGACCTTGTCATATGTTTTCTCCAAGTCTAGGAATGCCCAGTTGGACTCTTTCCTCATCTGTAGTTTCTCCTGAACTATCTTTCTCAGTGCAAACATCAGGTCAGTTGTGCAGCATCCTGATCTGAATCCGAACTGCTCATCTCCTGTCTTACATTCTACTACTCTGCATATCCGTTTATCACACATCCTCTCCAAAGCTTTCATACAGTGTGACAGGAGTTTGATACCTCTGTACTCTCCACATGTGGATGTCCCCTTTGTTCTTGTACACTGGCATGAGTATGCTTATTCTCCAGTCATCTGGGATACACCTTTCTCCACACTGCTATGAGTAGCCTCAGGAGCCATTTCTCCCCTATCTCACCCAGCATATTTATCATACCTGCTGTGACCTCATCTGAGCCTGCTGCTTTCCCTGACTTCATTTTCCTTAGTGGTATTCTTATTTTGTTTAGGGTGGGCTTCATCTCTCATTGTAGGCTGTTCCTGGGGCAGTACAGCTATTGTGGGGTTTCCTTCATTCAGAAGATGCTGGAAATACTCCTTCCATCTGCCTTTGATGCCCTCTGGACTGCTGAGCAGGTTGTTGGTGGCATCTCTTATGAAGGGTGTCTGACTATCTTCTTTATCTTTCTGCCTTTGCCTTGAAACCTGATATAGTTTCTTTGTAGCACCTACTGAGTCACTTTCCAGAAGCTGGTAGAGTGCCTCTGATGCCCTACTCTTTGCTATTGTAACTTCTTTCTTAGCCAACCAGTATTTCTTCCTAGTCTGGTCAGTCTTTTCTATCTCCCATTTATTCCTGCACTTCTCCTTTTTTTGATCACTTCCTGGACTTCTGCATTCCACCACCGGCTTTCCTTATTTCTGTACCTGGCTCGGCCACATATCTGTTCTGTAATCCTGACACATGCTGTTTTGAGGCACTGCCATTCTTCTTCAACTTCACCTATTTTCTCCTCCTCTTGGGGTGGTAGACCCCTGAGTAATTCAGTCTGAGCATAACGTAGTAAAATCAGCTATCCACTCTACTAACCTTACACACTGTATGTCTGCAGTTACTTTGTTTGTGTCTTTCGACTTTTCCCGGTTAGGGGTCGCCACAGCAGAACTCCGGTCCGCTAATGATTGGTAGTGGATTTTTACGTACCGGGTTACCAGTCCTGATGCACAACCTTCAACGAAGGCACGCCCCATTCATGTACGCCTCCACAAGAAGACGCTCTAGCTGAGAATCGAATGGGACAACGTCTTGCTATGACCACTGCAGTTACTACAGCTGTCAAAAAGCACCAGTGTCTGCACCACCAGTGATGGTTGTAGAAGCATCCTTCTCAGCATCAAAGTGTTGAAAGGGTACCATCCATGCTGTTACTGGCAGTTACATTCTGCCCAGGTTTTGTCCTTATTAAATAAATAAAGCAAGACTATACAAGCATTCTCTCAATTTCTAACTATATAATGAATTGTATATAAAGACCTTCTGTTGGTAAAAATAAAGTGGTTCTCTTTTTGATCCTCTGCTATGATTTTAAAGTCCAACACTATGATTTTTATTCAGTAAGATGTGCTAATTTCATGCCTTAGCTCTGTCTTTTTAAAGTCCAGCACTGATTTTTATTCATTAAGATGTGCTGATTTCATGCCTTAGCTCTGCCTGCCTTCTATGGCTTCTTTTGACAGACATGTTTGCCACGTCATGTCCTTAGAGCATCCACAGAGATGTGGTTCTCCATAGTACTAAAGTTCTTCCTCCTTTGTGTTTGCCTCTCCTACAGCATGTTGTACCCAGCAATCACAAATTGTGACAAACATGACAAAGGCACACCTGTCATCCTAGTATAATACTTGTAAATCTGGCCAGTGATTAGTATTGTCTCATAGAAGTTGAGAGAGATGGTAACAGAAGTACTCCTTGTGGCAGTCATTTTGACTACTTGCTATCCATACTGCCTGTGTTGTGTTTTCCTCTGCTGCAGTAGTGAGAGAAATGGATGCATATTTTGGCTGTGAAAGTGTGGTTGGAAAGACGTTAGTGTATGTAATTCATTTCTTCAAGTCATCTTACATTTGCCATTAACCTATCCTTTCCCCAGCGATACTGACAACAGTCAGCATTACCCCCATGACGTATGTAAACAGCTGTGAAAAAATGACTGCACAGATTCCAAATTGTGTCATTTTTACATTATGAAAGTAGTCAAATATTTCAGGGATTACTGGTAAATATGAGGCTACCACTCAACAGAACTTACTGAATTAAACTGAATACTGCCTTTTTAAAGTACTTTTGGTTTACCCTTGCGCTTGCCGTATTATTTTAGTCCGTACATGCTTTTTCCAGACTGCCTGAGGGGAGCACAGCTGACAAATACTGAAATGGTGGACTGAGGGCAAATGGCATAAGTTTGGACATATTTAATGAGATCTAATGTAAATAACGCTCAGCCCTGCTATGCTCTGTGAGTCTTAGACTGCTCACATGTGCAAGTGTGCATGTGTTACCAGAGGAATAAAAGCATTCAGAAAGCCAAGGGCAAGCATACACTGTGCATAACTGCACCAACTCCATTTACACTGCACATAACACCAGCAGTTTAACTCCATTTTATACCATCAGTGAATCTCTTGTGGGCGTTTTGGCACAGGAGTTAGATTTTTCATAGTGAGCGCCATTCATTTCTGCTTAGGCACTTTGCATATAGAGGTAGCGATGCCCTTCAGTGTTTATTCTTGCACATACATGAATCGAATGATTTTGAATACCGCCCTATGAATTATAAGGCATTTAATATCTCTGAACATTATTGTGTGTTTTATGTAGCTTCACATCTAGATGGTCCCAGAATTCTACATCATCAAATATAACAGGTTTTGCATTTGCTTGCAAAGCAGCAAGTCCAGCTTTGAATTTTGGGCATCAGCTGTGAAAATAATTTTTTTTTTATCTGTTACTGTTTTAGCTAAAAAACAATGTGTGGTTTCCCTTGAAAAATATCCCAGCCTCAAATTTAAAGATTTTAAACCATTAAGTTACATCTTCAGTTGAAGAAAAGCAATTATTTATCATATTGTTTTCTACAAATATGTAGTTTTATCTTGCCTGAATTGCTTTTCAAAGAACAAATTCTTCCATGTTGCAATCTGTGAAAAGTAAAGGCTATTTATGAATTCAGACACTGAAAAGGGAGGCATGGATTTGGCAGTCAGCAGTCACAAGACAAAGACTCTTTCTGTAAACGCTTATGTGCTGGTGAACAGTTAGTGACTACTGTTACATGGTCTTGTATGTCTCTGGGGTATTTACCTGCACTGGAATATTCCCAGGGATAAGAAAAAACTAATTAGTATGTAATTTGCTTTGCAGGAACTGAAATATAAAGACAAGAGCAGGGTTCCATATGTCCAAGTACATTAAGAACAGCCATACAGTAAAAATAAAAATATGTACAGCTCCGCTTCATTTCTTAGTAAAGAGCAGGCAAAACTAGAGAAGCCACTGTACAATTCTGTGATAATTTATGCAGAACAGCTTGAAAACCTATAACACTCTCCAGCGAGAAGCATCAGACATAGAGTATTTCAGTGGGGTGGAGAAGTTGTTGAAAGACAGACTAAAGGGAAGGGTCACTCTAAGGGTGACCAGCTTAGGAAGATTAAGTCACTTGTAGGACAAGCAGTGCACTGAGACAGCATAAGCAGCAGAAGAAGGGAAGAAAACACGAAGGAGGTTAAAATAAGGGTAGTGGGTATGGGTCATTAGCAGTGTTGTAAACAGCAGCTAAAAAGAGCAGGAATGCTGACAGAAAAAAAAAAGAAAGAAAAATACTTGAAAATACCTGATAAAAGCCTTGCTCTGAAGGTACTGAATCAAGGCATGTGTGTTGCTTCAAGATACTGAAGCCTTTAATGGAAAACATGTACATATGTAGTATTTTGTCAGTGAACAGTAACTGAAGACTCTCTACCAGTTTGAGAGTCATTTCAAACTATAATACAATAAAACTTAAGAACTTAGATCCTTTTGTAAAAGTTGTGCAAGAACTCAGTCCCTGTACATTTCTGTTAATTTTTGTCATGGGTGGTGGGGGTGGTGGTGAAGTATATATCCTGGATTTATACTCAGCGACTTTGACACAAAGGGGCATAGCTCTCATCTTCTTAGATCAAGAAATCTGGACAAAGTCATAAATAATGGGGGACAAAGGTCCAAAAATAGGGACATTTTTTAAATATTGCTCTTACAAGCTTAGGAAGTTGATAGAGTAACAGATTTTGCATTAGCATGTATGTTCTGAAAGGTATAAAGTCTGAAACTCAACTGTCTGTCATTTTCTGACTTCAACCCTCAGTGACTTGTCAGTGATTTGTCAGAAAAACACAATTTTATGAGAAACAGACCAAAAAGATGAGGCAAAAATCTGGGCATTCTGCTAAAATCTGTACAGTTGAGAGGTATGCAAAGGGGATGTGAAGAGGAGGCCAGGCAGGAGATGGAATTGAAACAGGTTTCTTCATACATTGTAGATGCATACAACGGATATAGAGGGAGTGAGTTAGGAAACTTAAGTAAAAACTGGGAGGAGAAAGAATGAAGGAGGACCAGTTATGGGAAACAGCTTAGAAGACACGTGGTTTAAGGGATCTCTGTTATATAATCACACACTTGTATGAGTAAATTTCAGAATTTCATACTGAAAAGTTGAAACTCCCAAAATAGCAAAACTAAACAGAAAGCAAAAATATCTTTCTTAGTAGGGGCCAAACCTCTTGCATCCCCTGCTAATTATGTATACTAAGTCCGACATCATAACACACTAGGGAAAAAGTCTGACATCATAACGCACTAGGGAAAAGAGTATCACTGTGGTACCCACAATCCCACACAATACAAATCCCGTTCCTTTCAATATTATTGGTGTTTGAGTTTTTTGGCTTGTGATTCTGACATTTGCTCATATGAGCATTTGATTATATGACAGGGAACTGGATTAAGACAGTGAGTCCTACTTTTACAAGCGTCTTTCATATGATGTATAAGGTGTGATTCTAATATAATATATAGCCCAGCAGTGAATTATTGGAAGTTTGTTTACAGGATACTGTGTTGTTAGCACGTCTGTACGCTGTTGAGCACAAAAAGCAAGTTCGTTAGAATGACAAGCTAGTCTGAGGGAGGACGAGCTTCAGTACCAGGTGCTGGAAATGAAGCGGCATCATTTATGTAGAACAGGAACTTGAAAGGTGAAACACAAGTGCTGTCTAACTTGCATCATACTGTTTACAGGAGTTATCTTTTTATTGTTACTAAATCATTTTATTGTATGCAGACAGGAAAAGAAAAAAACATAAAAAAACAGGAAAATGCTGGTTACGGTATGGTGTACAAATCACGATAACGTAAACTAAATGCTACATCAGTAAAGATTTTGCACAACACTCCAGAGCAAAGATCAGCTAGGAACTAGTGGTGGTGTGGAACCCAAAAACACCCACAAGATACATCCTGTAAGTAGATGCAAGCATTTATCATTGCAAGCACTGAAACTAAGAATCTGTGTGCTCAGAAAGGGAGAATACGCTGTCACTGCCACCATGTGACCCATTTTTTTTGGAGGGGGTCCAGCTCTTTCCCATTTAATAGGTTAAGAACTTTTTCTCAGAGTAGTAGTTGAGGGTGGGGGTGGTGGAGTAGATTAATCCAGAGTTACATCTCTGTTTAAACTGTAGACACTTATGTTCCAAATAAACAGATACAGGAAAAAGGCTGTCTCCATTCTGCATTATTTAAAGAATGCCTAAGTTTATACCCAAGGAATTTATTTGCTAACCATGAAAGTAAGTTGAGCCTTCCTGGACCCCTATCTAGGACCTGGTCCATGAGGTCCAGGGTGAATTTTTTTATGCATGCGTGTATGTATGTATTTATTTATTTTACATTTGTTTACCTGGGGGGGGGGGTCTGACTGGGCTGTTAGCCCATTTTCAGCGGAGGCCCAGAGAGAAAAGCTCTACAACAGTTACAAAATTTGTTATCATTTGTTGACTGGGACGGTCCTACTGGGCAAATTTCACCTTTTTAGCAGAGTCCTGAGGAGAAAAGCTCCAACGGTTTGCACATACATATGATTGAACGGTTGGCACAGGAAGTACAGTATACATTTTACATGTTATGACACTTACACACATTGGCAGTCATAAAATGTATATACATTTTTATACACATGCAAATGCAATTTGTAAGACTTTAGTGAAGCAACAGTATAATGTGAGTATAACAAAAGGATAGCTTTATTAGCAATGGAACATGCTAAAGGAGAAAATAGTAGGGTGGGTCAGATGGTAAGACATAGAAGGCAGTAGGGTAATTGAGGGTAAAATGTAAAGAAAGTGAAACGATGGTGTGAAGATTGTGTGAAGATAGATGAAGGCTGCCAGCCTTCCCCAGAAGTGTCTGTGTGGTTGTATACATTCTTATCTCAAAGTGTGTGTGTGTCAGCTACTTGGGCAGGGACACAAAGCACTGGTTGGACAGAGAGGGTGTTGCATATTTTAGCTTGCCCAGCTGGTTGAGATCTGGACCCTATAGCTGTGTCAGTGGGGAGTCTTATTGGGGACCTGGAGAGCAAGGGCGCGCCCAGCCCCAGACTGACTGTGGTGTCTTTGTGCTCTTAAGGGAAATTGCACTTTACTGTGTGTATTTGTTATCCTTTCCTCTTAGTTAGTCAGGATGAGCAGACAGCATATCAGCAGAGGACTATGGAAAGCTGACAAGTAGCCAGCTGGTGGAGATGTGCCAGGCTAGGGGACTGGTGCATGGAAACCTGACTAAGGCAGACCTGATTGCAGCCTTGGTTACAGCTGCATCAGAAAACAGCAACCAGGAGGACAATCAGACTGGCAGTGGAGATATAATACCCTTGGAGAGTGGACAGCTCAGCCTTTCTGCAGTGGACTTAAAAATCCAGCTGGTGCTAAAGAAACTTGAGTTGGAAGCCAGGGGTGTGGAATTAGAAGCAGCTGAGAGACTGAGGCATCTAGAGAATGAGGACAAGGAGAAACTGCTACGCCTAGAAGCTGAAGAAAAGGACAGGCCAAGGCAGCATGAGAAGGAGATGATGACTCTTCACCAGAGTCATGGAGGTAATGGGGAAGGGAGTAACTGGGCCCCAGAAGCACAGAAGGTCAGTAAATTTCTTTGGCAGTTTAAAGGGGGGGGGGGTAATTTTGATAGTTTCATTCATATGTTTGAGGGGGTATGTAAACAGTATGAAGTTGACCAAGGGCTCTGGAAATGGTTCCTGACCCCCTTACTCCATGGTAAAGCTTTAACTGTATTATCTAACATGTCTGACGTTGCATGTTTTGATTATACTGCTGTGAAAAATTGTCTATTAGAGTTTTTTAAGCTAACACCTGAAATGTATAGGAAAAAGTTTCGTGAGCATAGATACAAGGCAGATGAAAGTATGTGTGAATATGTTGCTGAATTGAGCACTTATTTCCATAGGTGGGTGAGTGGATGTTAGGTCGCCACTTTTGAAGGGCTGGCAGACCTTTTGGTGAGGGAACAAGCCCTTAGCACTTTGACTGAGAACATGAGGATCTGGTTAGCTGATAGACAATGCGCTACTTCAGATGAGTTGGGGAAGAAGGGAGACCAATACCTGGCAAGCAGGGCAGCCCTGCACAGGAAGGAGACCCCCAGTACTGCTCCTGTGTCTAAAGGAGCTCATGGTGGGCAGCACAGACTGCCACAACAGAACCTGCCAGTAGCAGGGGAAGCCACTAGTCCAGGTACACATCCATGAGATAGGGTTAAATGTTTTGAATGCAACCAGTGAGTCCATGTGGCATACAGGTGTCCACGGAGGCAAGGTGGGGAACAAAGGGTGAAGGAGCCAGTAAGTGGGAAAGACAAAATGCCAATAGTAGGTTGTCTTGGGACAACAAGGGTACCAAATTACCACCAGAGGCTATATCTTATTGTAATGAATGGCAAAGAGGCCATTGCCATGAGAGGCACAGCCTCTGGTATAACTGTTGTAAAGCCTGCAAAGGTTACAGAGGAGCACTACTTGCCTGGGCAGTCTACTCCAGTCAGGAGTTGAAGAGGGATCCCATTCCAAATACCTTTGGCTAGGGTTCACCTTGACTTGAAGGGTGAAAAAGGAAGCCAGCAAGTAGGTGTTTTTGAGTATGTACCTGCAGATGCCCTGATAGGGAATGATTTTTATACTGCAGTACACTGTGCTTGTGCAGTTACATGTAGTCAGGCTAGGAGACAGGCATATGGGTCTGGTAGCCTGGGGTCGACCCAGACAGACTGCATACTTGCAGCCAGAACTGGTGAGGTGGTTACTTCAGGGAGGGAGCTACTCTGTAGCCGTGAAACTGAAGGTGAGCCACAGCTGCTTGTGGGTACTGAAGGTCCCTTGGACAGAGTGACTGCAAAGGTAGAGGTGAGTAGTAGTACCCAGGCTGACAGTGAGGCACCACTGTCAGAGGATGCCAGACTTCCTGTGGAAGAGGAGCTGGGAAGGGTTACAAGGAGAGAGTTGAGACAGGCTCAGCTCTCAGACCCTATATTGCAAGGCCTGAGGCAGGTAGCTAGGGAGGCACCTGATTCTCAAGGAAAAGGGGAATCTGTATACTGGGACAAAGGGTTACTATACAGAGAGTGGACCCCTGAAGGATGGCTAGAAGGTGAGAGAGTACAGCAGTTGGTAGTGCCTAGAGCCTACCATCTGGCACTTCTAGCCATAGCCCATGATATTCCCTGTGCAGGTCATATGGGCATAAAATGTACAAAGAGATGTGTTATGCAGAACCTTTATTGGCCTGGGATTACTAGAGATGTAACAGGGTACTGCAGGACCTGTGAGCAGTGCCAAAAGGTAGGCAAGGCAGGAGACAAGGTGAGAGCTCCTTTGATGCCTTTGCCTGTGATTGAGGAGCCATTTCAGAGGGTAGCTATGGATATTGTGGGTCATCTGAGTACCCCAAGTTCCACAGGGAAAAAGTATATCCTCGTGGTAGTGGATTATGCTACACGATACCCTAAGGCAGTGGCTTTGTCCTCCATTGAGGCAGAGAAGGTGGCAAATGCTTTGTTAGAGATTTTCAGCAGGGTAGGTTTCCCAAAAGAATTACTGACTGACAGAGTTGCAAATTTCATGTCATACCTGCTGGCTTGTCTGTGGAAGTCCTGTGGGGTGAAGCACATGAAGACCACCCCCTACCATCCCCAGACTAATGGTCTTGTTGAGAGGTTAAACTCTACAATCAAGTCCATGCTACGGGCATTTGCAGATCAGTTTAAGAGGGAGTGGGACAAATATTTGCCCCAACTGTTTGCTTACAGAGAAGTTCCCTAGGAATCCTCAGGTTTTTCACCCTTTGAGTTGTTTTATGGGCATAGGGTGAGGGGACCTCTAGATTTAATTTGAGATGAGTGGGAAGGTGAGTTTGACTCTCACAAGGAGTATGTTGTGGCATACGTCCTAAGCCTCAGGACAAGGCTCAGGGAACTCATGGGCTTGTCCCAGGAGAACCTGGCAGAAGCCCAACAACAGAAAAAGGTGTGGCATGACAGGAATGCTCGAGCTAGAGAGTATGCTGTGGAGCAGCAGATAATGGTTCTCATTCCTGTCAGACACAACAAATTGCACGCAGCTTGGGAGGGACCCTACAAGGTGGTAAGAAAGGTAAGTGTTGTTAATTACATGATGGAACTGCTATGCAGAAGGCAGGGGAACAAATTGTACCATGTTAACATGATGAAACCTTACCATGATAGGGGAGCCCTTGTGCTGAGAATTTGCAGTGGATTGCAGCAGGAGTCTGAGGGAGATCTGGGGACTGATCTCCTCAGTGAGGCTCGGGCTGACACCTCAGTGGTAAGGGTAGCAATGTCCCAGCAGCTATCTCCTACCCAGGTTCGAGAAATCCAAGCAGTGTTGCAGGAATTTGGGGACATGTTCACTGGGAAACCAGGGTGCACCCACCCGCCAGGTGGATACAGGACCCCCAAAGGCCTATTAGGCAGACCCCTTATAGAGTGCCTGAGAGAGTTAAACAGACTCTGAGGGAGGAGGTACAGAGATGTTGGAACTAGGGTTGATTCAGGAGTCCAACAGTCCCTGGGCCTCCCCAGTGGTGCTGGTGCCAAAGAAGGATGGCAGCACCAGGTTCTGTGTGGAATACAGGAAATTAAATAGTCACACAGAGTCAGATGCTTACCCCATGCTTAGGACAGATGAGGCCCTAGAGCAGTTGGGTGGGGCTAAGTATCTTACCACCATTGATCTTACCAAGGTTTACTGGCAGGTGCCCTTGACTCCTAGTGCTAGAGAGAGAGACCAACCTTTGTGACTCTTTTTGGCTTGTATGAGTTCACAATGATGCCCTTTGGGATGAAAAATGCCCCAGTGACTTTCCAGAGGCTGGTAGATCATATCCTAGCAGGAGCAGGAGGGTCTGCCCTTGCTTACCTAGATGATATTGCCATCTATAGCCATTCCTGGCCAGAGCACCTTCAGCATATCAAGGAGATGCTGGGCAGACTCCAGAGGGCAGGGTTGACCATTAAGCCAAGCAAATGTCAGGTGGGCATGGCAGAGGTCTCATACCTAGGGCATAGAGTGGGGAGTGGTAAGATAAGGCCAGAACCTGCCAAAGTGGAAGCCATTCAGGCATGACCTGCACCTGTTACTAAAAAGCAGGTGAGGGCATTTTTAGGGACAGCAGGGAACTATTGAGAGTTTGTCCCCAGTTATAGTACCATAGCTGCTCCCCTCACAGACATGACAAGGAAGAACAGGCCAAATAAGGTAGTGTGGACTCCAGCATGTGAACAGACATTCCATAAGCTTAAAGAAGCTTTGAGAGGACCCCCTCTGTTAGCCAGTCCAGATTGCAGCAAAGAATTTGTTGTGCAGGTGGATGCTTTGAACCATTGAGTGGGGGCTGTACTTAGCCAGATTTCTTCAGAGGGAGAAGAGCACCCAGTGGTGTATCTCATTCGTAGGCTCCAACCCAGGGAGGAATGCTATGCAGCAGTAGAATAGGAATGTCTAGCCATAGTGTGGGCATTACAGAAACTTAAGCCTTATCTGTATGAAAGGAAATTCACTGTTATGACAGATCACAGCCTGCTAACATGATTAAACAGAGCCAGCCAGCAAAATGCCAAGTTGCTAAGATGGACTTTAGGGTTGCAAGCATATGATATGTCAGTGCAGCACCACAGTGGGGTTAGCAATGCCAGTTCAGATGGGCTCTCAAGACAGGGAATGGGGTAGGTACACTCAGATAGACCTAACCCTCTTAAGCAGCGGTTTTAAGGATCACTTGAAAAACTAGTTTGAGTTCTCCGGGGGGTGGGGGGTATGTGAAGATTGGGTGAAGATAGATGAAGGCTGCCAGCCTTCCCCAGAAGTGTCTGTGTGGTTGTATAAACTCTTATCTTACAGTGTGTGTGTGTGTCAGCTACTTGGGCAGGGACACAAAGCACTGGTTAGACAGAGAGGGTGCTGGAGGTTTTAGCTTGCCCAGTTGCCTGAGATCTTGACTCTATATCTGTGCCAGTGGGGAGTCTTACTGGGGACCTGGAGAGCAAGGGAGCAACCAGCCCCAGACTGACTGTGATCTCTGTGTGCTCTTAAGGGAAATTGCACTTTACTGCGTGTATTTGTTGTCCTTTCCTCATATATGTTATGTTTCCTCTGGAAACAGGAACATTCCCATATAAAAATGAAGTATTTCTTTAGTTTGTTCACACATAGTTTATGACTGAGATCTGTTTAAGGCTCAAGAGGAATGGAGATTCTATCATTTAGGTACAGAAACATGGCAGAGAATGAGTGTCCAGAGGGATGATTAGGTTTTGCACTGCTCCTGGGATCTGAGTTGTCTGTTTGGTTTGTATACAGACAAGAGGTTACTAATTGATGGGGATTTATCTGATCTGTAGACTATGGTGTGTGCTACTTATAGTCAGTTGTACTACAGAGAGTTGTAAAGTTCTGTCCGTACAGTTTGTGCATTGCTGATCAGTGGTGGATTTTATTTGTGGAGTTAGTAGAGAATTTTGCTTATTCTGCTGCAGAAGATCTCAAGTCTGTTTAGTAGGCTTTTTGGGACATTTGTTTAGATAGGGCAGAATAGAACAGTCTGGGTAATAAGAAGGATTGAGCTAGTTGACTTTATGGTGGTGGAATGAGGTATGGTTTAATTATGTTTGACATATACCAAGTTCGATTGGTCTAACTATAGCACTGTTGATATGAAGGTCAAATTTAAGCTGATGATCAGTGGCAGAGCTTTGAATGAATAAACATTGGAAGAATTTGTATATTTTTTGGTGGGCTTTTGATATTGGATTTAGTTGTGAAGTCTAGTATTAATTGTGATTTGAAGAACCAGATGTTAAGTTTGTTAAACTCAGACTCGTCTTTTGTTACTAGATGATGCAAAAAGTTGTCTAACCACACTAGGACAGAGTCATCTGCATACGGTATGATGCATCCATGTTCCTTTACTTTGTGCATGTCAGTGAATATATTGAATAGTATGTGTCCAAGGACAGGTATTGTGGAGTGCCACCAGATGTTACAAAGACATGCGTCTGGAGCGTTTCTCCCCAGGCCTCCACTGAACATTGGCTCATTCCAAGTCGTACTTTCCTGGTATACAAATGTTAAATAAATGTGTGGGTCACTGCAGAACTTCATGCGTCTGGAGCATTTCTCCCCAGGCCTCCACTGAACATTGGCTCATTCCAAGTCGTACTTTCCTGGTAAACAAATGTTAAATAAATGTGTGGGTCACTGTAGAACTTCATGCGTCTGGAGCATTTCTCACCAGGCCTCCACTGAACATTGGCTCATTCCAAGTCGTACTTTCCTGGTAAACAAATGTTAAATAAATGTGTGGGTCACTGTAGAACTTCATGCGTCTGGAGCGTTTCTCCCTAGGCCTCCACTGAACATTGGCTCATTCCAAGTCGTACTTTCCTGGTAAACAAATGTTAAATAAATGTGTGGGTCACTGTAGAACTTCATGCGTCTGGAGCGTTTCTCCCCAGGCCTCCACTGAACATTGGCTCATTCCAAGTCGTACTTTCCTGGTAAAGAAATGTTAAATAAATGTGTGGGTCACTGTAGAACTTCATGCGTCTGGAGCGTTTCTCCCCAGGCCTCCACTGAACATTGGCTCATTCCAAGTAGTACTTTCCTGGTAAACAAATGTTAAATAAATGTGTGGTTCACTGTAGAACTTCATTCTTTCCATTTACCTGCCTGTGTCCAGCCACTGTATGCACTATATCTGGCAGTATGCAGTGTACATGCACACTATGCACTATATCTGGCAGTATGCAGTGTACATGCACACTATGCACTATATCTGGCAGTATGCAGTGTACATGCACACTATGCACTATATCTGGAAGTATGCGGTGTACATGCACACTATGCACTATATCTGGCAGTATGCAGTGTACATGCACACTATGCACTATATCTGGCAGTATGCAGTGTACATGCACACTATGCACTATATCTGGAAGTATGAGGTGTACATGCACACTATGCACTATATCTGGCAGTATGCAGTGTACATGCACACTATGCACTATATCTGGCAGTATGCAGTGTACATGCACACTATGCACTATATCTGGCAGTATGCGGTGTACATGCACACTATGCACTATATCTGGCAGTATGAGGTGCACATGCACACTATGCACTATATCTGGCAGTATGCAGTGTACATGCACACTATGCACTATATCTGGCAGTATGCAGTGTACATGCACACTATGCACTATATCTGGCAGTATGCAGTGTACATGCACACTATGCACTATATCTGGCAGTATGCAGTGTACATGCACACTATGCACTATATCTGGCAGTATGCAGTGTACATGCACACTATGCACTATATCTGGCAGTATGCAGTGTACATGCACACTATGCACTATATCTGGAAGTATGTGTACATGCACACTATGCACTATATCTGGCAGTATGCAGTGTACATGCACACTATGCACTATATCTGGCAGTATGCGGTGTACATGCACACTATGCACTATATCTGGCAGTATGAGGTGCACATGCACACTATGCACTATATCTGGCAGTATGCAGTGTACATGCACACTATGCACTATATCTGGCAGTATGCAGTGTACATGCACACTATGCACTATATCTGGCAGTATGAGGTGCACATGCACACTATGCACTATATCTGGCAGTATGCAGTGTACATGCACACTATGCACTATATCTGGCAGTATGCAGTGTACATGCACACTATGCACTATACCTGGAAAGCTGAGTGGCTAGTTTACCAACATAGTTTTGAGAATTGAGAGGAAACTGAGGTACCTGGAGGAAAAAAAATCTCATATGGAATCAGGGATAACATGGAATTTCCACTGAGATCATAACCAGAAGTTGTTGAAAAAGCTAAGTCTGTTAATGTAGTTCAGTTTTTTAGAAGGTTTATATGGACTTAGCAGGTCCTCTTTGAAAATACTTGAGAGCTCATTTTGTCTTGTTTTATCCAAAGTTTTATTTAAACATTTCCAGAAGTAATATAAGTGCTTTCTCCCTGTATAATTGGTCTTCCCAGATCTAAAGTATCAGATACAATAAATCTGTATTTATATTGCAAATTTACAGTAGACGGAGATGCTTTAAAGCTTATTGATTAGAGTCCTTGAAGGCTGAGGTGCTGGTCCTGTTGGTTGGAAGAGGCCAGGAGTGATTGATTGGATTGTGTGAGGAGTGTGAATTTGAGAAGAAATGGCCAGTAATTGACCAATTTACTACGAACATTATTGGTTGAATGATATTACTTTAATTTGAATGTCTTCTTGGATTTGTCCTACTGTTGTACAGCGTTTGGTTATACAATGTGTTATTTATTTATTCATTTATTTTGTCAAGCAGAGCTGCTTCATATCCTCACCTACTGCTGTGAAATTTATGAGTTTAATTTTAGTGAACGTTAACATCCTAAAAATAATTATACAAACATTATGGGCTTTCTGCCGTTATGTATTTGTGCAGGACTATTTCAAACAGTCTGGATGACTGGATGCTTGATCACAAATTTTCATTGAGGATTTGTGGAGAAAGCCTGCTTAATGGGAGGCATTATTAGTCTCCCGTCAGTATTGTGAGACGTAGCTGAGGTTCTCAATGGTCTGTTGTGGACATCGTTTAGCAATATCTGTGATCCAGAAACAAACACCTATGAGAACATAATTACATCCAGCTGATTAACGTAATGTTCAAAATTATGTGCATTTCATAACAAGCAGACTTTGAGCACCCCAAAATCCATAACTTACAAAAAGAACATATTTTTGTCTAGTTATTTGTATTGCAGTATATTCTAACTTGTAATACTTATGGCATCACACATAACAAGTAAACGTAACTGACATACAAATTTGCTTGGTTCAAATTGCACAGTTGTTTTCAGATGTTATGTTACTGATAACATATATTTTATTAATCTGAAAAACTTGTATTGCATGTATATCACATGTAAGGATATAAGATTTGTTTTCCTGGGTGACTGATGTGGTAATAACCAAGACGCTTACTGTATATAGTGAGGGGGTTGTAACGTCTACAGTATGATGCACCAGTCCTACCATGTGCATATTTCCTGAATTTTGTAGCCTGCATGAACATTGTGTTCAACAGCCTTTTCAGTTCTGCATTTGTATGACAGCCAGTCCTTGTAAAACTGAAAACTCAAAAAAGATGAAACAGGAACATGTTTCTTTAATTTAGCAACATATGGATGCCCATCAAAAAGAGACAAACCCGTCTAGGCAACTGAAGGTAGTAAATTACCCAGAGAAACCTGAATTGTTTTTAATTATCTGCTCATAATTTTTCTTTAAACTTGAAACGCTTTATTTTCTGCTTCTTTGTTTGTTGAATGGGTTGTCCCTGCTGTGTGTGTTATCCATTTAAACAGAGAAAGAGAGACAGAGAGAGAAAAAAAATCTGTACTGAAAATCTAAATACATCGACTACAGTGAATATATAAAATAGCAGGAGGTAGTTGATGTGAAAGTCCCTTGTAAGGAATGAAGGCGACTTTTTTTAATAGTGAAAACTTCTTTGTTGAGTTGGTTTGGGATCTAATGGCTAAAAATGATTAATTTCAACTAGGGAGAAATAAAGTCCATGCATTCTGAAAATAGGGCTCTAGAAAAGATTTAAATGGCTGAAGAAACCAAAGCCTGTAGTGCATGTGGACCATTTTATTAAGCTTCAGAGTTGTTGTTTATTTCAGTGATGAGGTCTCTATCATTTTGGGAATGAATCTTCTTGCTTTTAGTGAAATGTATTTTCCGTCTATTATAAGTCTTGTGGATGGGGTTTGCCCTGCGCTTGTTCCTACTGGGTACAGCTGCATGTCTGTGGTGTGGTGTATGTTTCTTCATATTCACTGGAGTTAACTGGGTTTGGTGTGGATCTGAAGCTTGCCACTGTATCACTTAGGAGTAGGTAGTTTGTCTTAGAGAAGTTTTTAAAGGTACCTTGGATGGAAGGGATCCCTGATTTCAGTTTATTTTAATGGAGATGACTTTATGGTCAGATCTAACAAGTGATGAAGATATGCAAGGGATTGTGCAAGATGTCCCCATATTAGTAAGGACAAAATCCAACATGTTGTATCCCCTGGTGGTTTCTCTTGACTTCTTGTTCTAGGGCTTTTGTATTGACAAAGTCCAGGAGATTATGTGCTTTCATTGTAGTGATGGTGCAGGTTTACTAGTCTATAGCTGGATAGTTCAGATCAGCAAGGTTTAATATTGAGTGATTCCATCTCCTGTACGTAGGTGCTGTAGCTTTCTTGGATCACAGAGGGAGTGCTATATCTAGATAACGTATATTAGGGGACCTTTTTAATAGTTACTTGGATATGAAGAAGCTGTGTTGTATCATGCAGCCTTGATGCGAGACTTTGCTGAATGAAGACTAAAACACTTACAACCACTTTTGGACATTGGGTGTGAATTTTAATTGGTTGTCTGTGATAATGCCTAGGAGCTTGGTGTGTGTTTCTATGTTAATTGCCATGTTATCAAGTGATGCGATAGTAAAAGTAGATTTTTGATGGGAAAGAGATTTTTGGAGGAATAAAAGGTTTGTTTTTTGGGATTGAGTATGTGTTGGTTGTCAGTTAACCATCTTTTGACAGAGATGAATGAATTTTGGGTTAGAGTGTGAAGGTGAGAGAGATTGTCAGAAGTGGAGATTATTGTAGAATCATCTGTGTATTGAATGAGAGAGGAGTGAGAGCTGGAAGTGTGAAGATAGTTAGTGAAGATGTTAAACAGTAGTAGTCTGAGGATGGAGCCCTGAGCTACACCTACTTTGACCGGGAGGAAGGGTGAGAAGGAGGTGATTCACTTGAGGGACTGCAGCCTGTTGGTAAGGTAGCTGGAGAACTAATCAAGAGTAGGGCTGGATGGAGAGATTAAGGTCAGATAGTATGGTGAGAAGCTTGAAGTGAGAGGCAGTGTCAAAGGCTTTAGAGAGGTCCAAGAAATGGACAGGAGACTAGTTTATTGTTGTCTCTGGCTACAGAGATAACATGTGAAAGAAATAGAGCTGTAGCCATGCTGTGGTTAGGGTGGAAACCATGTTGAGTAGTAGTGAGTAGATTTTCCTGGAGAAGGTAATCTAGGAGCTGCTTATGTATGCATTTTTCAAGAAGTTTAGATGGGTGGTTAGAATGACTATGGGCCTGTAGTTAGAAAGGATATAGGAGTGTGGCCTCCTTTGTCTATTGGTATAGTGTAGAATTTCTTCCATATAGCAAGGAGTGTAGATTATTGGATAGATTGGTTGATCAGAATAAAGATTGGCTAGGCAATTGATCTAGTGGCAAGCTTTAGTTAGAGGGTAGGTAGATTATCAGTCGTGGGAGAGCAAGGCTGTAGTTTGCTAAGAAGAGATTTTATGTAAGCTGTGGGGAATGGGTTGAGAGTGGAGCTGGAATTGGGAAGTTTGAGGTGTGATTATTTTGACTTAATTTGCTGTTCTGTTCAATGAAGTGGGAGTTAAGAATGGTGTCAGTTTCCAAGGGGACAGTTGTTAGGGCAGGGGTTAGGTATAGGGAGGCTACCTGGGTAGAGAATTTTATTGATAGTATTCCAGGTAAAAGGCTAGTGTCACACCACCCTGGGATACACAGTCTAAACTCCATCATGTCTCTCTCTTCATACAGCCTGTGGAGGTACATATCAGATCAGTGGTGCCCACATGTACAATGACAGAATCACAGTGGTACTTGTTCAAGGACATGAGTACATGCGTGATCTGACAGATCCTGGCACCAAGCAGACAGCTAACTATCAGTCCTTCCTTGCTCATCCTGGTAAGAGGCACGTCTGTATGTCTTACTGTGGAGTCACCGATGACAAGAATGTTTGGTTTGGTCGATGTCTGCCTGCCTTATGGGCTGTGCATCCATGACTTTGGGACTCCTTATGCTATGTGAACAGATAGGCTTAACTTGCTGAGTGTGCTTTGTACCTGTGTGTATTTTAGAAATCTTTGAGGTTTCGGCAAGTTAATCTTGAGAACCTCGGTATATGTTGGATTATGTGCATTGTGATGGCCTTGGTGAGGTGTGATGTGCGGTTTACTGCCGACTGTTTTGGTGTCTGAGTTTATTGTATGTGAGATTTTTGACTCCAAAAACAATATGTGCATCTCTCAAACAGTGTGTTATGTTGTTTGACTAATACATGATGTCCTTCCATAAATCACTGTTTCACTATTCTTATACTTGTGGGTTATCCTGCAAGGGCTACCAGACATTTGGATGGGAATCCAAAGCCAAAGACTTTCTTCACACTCTGTACATGCAGTATATGAGCCCATGGGCATAGGGGCACATAAGTGTACATGTGTGTACATTGTCTCCAGTTCAAACATAAAAGTTTCACTAACATTGGCCTGAATACCATGGCATTGTGCTGCTACCATTATTAAGGCTTGCTCAGGTAAGAGTCCCAGTGCGGAATGATGTTCATCGTGTTTCACTGTTGCAGTCATTACACTTGGGTTATCCTGCTAGCAGCCTACCCGCAGTTGGCCAAAGTCTAGGTCCGGCGTCGGTTGCTGTCGCCTCTTCCCTGACGTCAGTATGTCAGGGGTATAAAAGATGCAACCGACACCATTTTCTCCAGTCTTTCTTGCTGTGCAGTGCCTGAAGCAAAAGCAGTTCGCAAGTGCCGGTCGGCCGACTCCTGAGATTTTTTGAAATTGAGTTTCAGAACCAAAGTCTTCAATAAAGCTAAGTACCCCGTTGGGGAAACTTTTTCTTGCTTCAGACCGATGTCAGTAAAAGTTAACAATTGTATTTCTTGTGGGAAACAAATACCTCATAACGACTTTCACTCTTACTGTATTCCTTGCCTAGGCCCTGACCACGACGTTACTAGTTGTCGGTTTTGTGCTAGATTCAACAAACGCACTATTAAGCGTCGGTTTGATTTTGCTTTACATTACTTTGGCCGAAGATTTAACTACATTATGCCGTCAGAACAACCGACGACCGGAATTCATAAAAAATGCAAAGACAAGGACAAGGACAGGCATCCGAGGTTCAAAACCGACGACGAAGCCTCTTTTAGGACAGTCGCCGGTTCTCCGGTTCTCAGTGAGGCACTTTCGCAGCCCCTGACACCTGCTACCTCAGAGCCACAGGCCGTATCCACTCCCATGTGGAGACACCTAGGCCTCTGGAAACTCAAGGTATTGGGCCTGTGGAAACTATTCCCTCGGATGGGTCCGGAGCCGCTGAGCAGGCATCGGCTTCTGAGGGTGTTTTCAGACCTTCACAGCTTACTATTAAGTCCACTGCAGCAGCCAAGGCAAAGTCAAAAACACCATTAAAGACAAAGAAACAAGTACAGCATTCTCTTGGACAATCATCCATGCCAAAGAAACAGATGCTTAAAATGGCCAAAGACTTAATTACCTTGATCAGGGATTCCCATCCCCCTCCTGAAAGGCCTAGGCAAGACACTGACTATGATTCTTCTGACCAGGTTTCTATTTCCTCTGATTCCTCTTCAGATCAGCGATATTCTCTCCCTCCTTATGAGGACTGATGCAGAAGAATCTATACCTTCAGCCTCTCCACCTGTGGATTATTCTTTTGGGGAAACCTTGCACACCATGAGGGAGCATTTCCATTGGGAGAGCCAGGATTATTCAGAATCCAAGAAAAGGCTCAGATACTTTCTTTTATTGCCTCAGCACAGGCCCCTGGCTATCCCCCCTGTGCTTGATATTGTTGATGATGTTTTCTCTGAATCCAGTCTGTCTCCTGATTCTTTACCCCCTGCACCAGTCAAGCCAGACAGGTACTACAGGGTCCCTGACTCTCATAAATTTCTTTATAAAAACCCTGCTGCTGACCCAGAAACAATTTCTCAGGGTCCCAAAGGGGTTAAGGCTTCCACTGCTAAAAACCCTGTTCCCTCTGATAGGGATTCTAGAGCACTGGATAGATGGGGAAAAAAGTTTACACTTCTGCTACTTTAGCTGTAAGGGCTTTAAACTGCCAGTTTTACATGCTTAAATATCAACAGTACCTCATGTCTTTGTTAAAACAGAAAATGCTTACAAACTCAGAAAATCCTGACAGTAAGGAAATGCAGGATTTATTGCATGCAGCTGAACAAGTGGGAAAGCATACTCTGCAATGTGGTTTTGATTCATTAGAGGCTTCTTGTAGAGCATCAGTTACAGGCTCTGTCATTCAAAGGCATGCTTGGTTGAAAGAACAAAGTTTACCTGAACATGTTAAAGTAAAATTATGGGATGCTCCACTACAACATGATACTTTGTTTGGTGTTAAGGCAGAAGAGGTGTTAAAGAAAATGGAGGATAAAGCAAAATCAATGCAGACAGTAAAGGATTTCTTACAGGTTCAACCACCTAGGTTTAACAGAAACTGGCCTTTAAAAAATTGGTCTTTTCCGGTGTCAGACAGGTCACAAAGAGGCAGATACAGACACCCAAGAGGCAGATCTCTGCCCCAAGGCTCCCACGGACCTAAACAATGGGGTGCTTCAACCCCCAAAGAAGGAGAAGACAAATCACAACCTTATAGGAAACAGTCCCAATGACTTCCCTCTACAAATGCCAAGCACTTACCTTTTGGCAGCACCCCTAGGGGGAAAGCTAGCACTTTTCTCACAAAATTGGCACATAATCACCCAGGACAAATGGGTACTGAATATTGTTTCTCAGGGTTACAGGTTGCACTTTCACACCCATCCAAAATCAAAAAGTATGCCTGACCTGCCACAAAACCAATGGCCAGAGGCACAAAAACAAATTGCTGCACTCATGGACATGGGAGCTATTCAAAGAGTACCACAGCAAGAACAGAGACAAGGATTTTTCTCAAGACTTTTTCCTAGTACCCAGAAAGAACAAAGCCTGGAGACCAATACCGGACCTGTCAATCCTAAATACTTTCCTGGATGTTCCAAAATTCAAAATGTTAACACTGCAGCAGCTTCTACCCATGCTGGGCAAGAAGGCTTGGCTAGTTACTTTGGACCTCAAGGAGGCATACCTGCATGTCCCAATCAGACAATCTTGCAGAAGATACCTCAGATTCATAGCTGGCTCAATGCATTACCAATTCTCTGCACTGCCCTTTGGCTTATCTACTGTGCCCAGGGTCTTCACAAAATGCCTGGCACCAGTAATTGCATTTTGCAGACAAAGAGGAATTCAAATATATCCCTACTTGGATGACTGCCTTATTCAAGCAGAGAGCAAGGACATTCTTCTAAAAACATTTTATTTATTTATTTATTTTATTTTACATTTGTTGACTGGGCTAGTCCAACTGGATATATGTCCATTTTCAGCAGAGGCCCGGGGAGAAAAGCTCCACATGCAAGCATTTGTAATAACAGGTAAAAAATTAAGCACGGTTATAATATATACATCAAAAAGTCATTAGATATTAAGTAAAAAGCAGAAGTTGAGAAATAGAGAGTGTATTTTGTTAAGAGTTTCTTAAAGCTAAAAAAAATTTGCGAGTACTTAGATACACAAGGAAAGCTAGTTATTTACAGCAGAAAAGTTGAGAGTACCAAGATTTCCAAGGTAGACTAGTCAGGGTTGCTACAGGGGCAGAGCCAGTGGGTTTTGAAAGCATCTGGCGTTTGTAAAAAGATTACTAATTTGCCTAGGGTACACAGTAAACGAAAAGAAATCAAAACTAGTGCCCTCTCAAGAGATAATATTGCTGGGTGCAAGCTTAAATACAACTGCCCAGATGGCTTATCTCACGCCAGACAAACAAAAGCAACTGACTCATTACTTTCAGATGATGGCAACAAAGACCCAGCTCCCTGCAAGAAAAATTCTGCAGGCCCTGGACTTCATGGCATCCTGCATTCTACTAATTCCATATGCAAGACTGCATATGAGGAAACTGCAATGGTATCTAAAAAGTGTTTGGACTCAACATTGCCACAGCCTGGAAACAGTAATTACTTTAATTCCCTGCCTATAATAGGAGTTTCGATGGTCATCCCAGGCCTGTCACCACAACAAGGGACAGCCTTTCACCTTACCCACAGCCAGGCAGACAATAACAACGGATGGATCGGATTATGCCTGGGTGGCACACATGGCAGCAAAATGTATTCAAGGCATATGGCCCAAGGAACAAATGCATCTTCACATCAATCAAAAAGCGATGCTAGCTGTACAGAATGCCCTGACAGCTTTCAAGGACCTACTACATCCAGGACAACTATTACTAAAGACGGACAATACCACAGTTATGTGGTACATAAACAAGCAAGGGGGCACGCATTCCTACCCCCTCTGCAGGCAAGCCATGACTTTGTGGAACACAGCACTGACCTATCAAGTATATCTGCAGCCACAAATCCTGCCAGGAATGAAAAATACACTGGCAGACGAACTAAGCAGAAATCTCATGGATCCTCACGAATGGAAACTAAATCCTCAGGTCTTCAGCATGATAACAAGGAAATGGGGATGCCCAGACATAGATCTTTTTGCCTCCCCTCACAACTGCCAACTACAGAAATTCTGCACAAGAACTTATCACTCATAAGCATGGAAAGTGGATGCTCTATCATTCAGCTGGAAAACCCTGACAGTTTATGCCTTCCCTCCACTGCCTCTTCTTCCCAAGGTGCTCCTAAAAGTCAGACAAGTTGTTGTATCTTTCAGCTTTTCCCGGTAAGGGGTCGCCACAGTGGAACTCTGGTCCGCTAATGATTGGCAGTAGATTTTTACGTACTGAGTTGCCAGCTCTGACGCACAACCTTCAACGAAGGTATGCCCATTCACGCATGTCTCCACACACAAGATGCTTTAGCTGAGAATCAAAGAGAACAAAGTCAGACAAGAGAGGCCAAAAATGATCCTGATTGCCCCAGATTGGCCACGCCAGCACTGGTACCCAATCCTAAAGAGCTTGTCTCAAGGCCCAGCCTGGCCTTTACCTCAAATTCCTCATCTTCTGACTCAACAAAACAATTAGATTCTGCACAGTCAATTGAGAACCTTAAATCTGGCTGCATGGCAGATAATATTGCCACTCAGACCACACCTCTCTCTAAAGCTGTTATGGATGTCATTTTAGAAGCCAGGAAGCCCAGCACTAGGAAATCTTATGCAGAAAAATAGAAGAGATTCTGTGCTTGGAACCAGGCACAAGGACTCGAACCACTTGTTCCAAATATACCTCAGATTTTACAATACCTAACTGAGATGCTGGACTAAGGCCTATCCTTCTCATCTATTAAGATCCATGCCTCTGCCATTTCAGCTCATTACAATACGGAACCTCCTATTTTTTCACATCCACTACTAAGGCAGTACCTCAGAGGGGCAAAAAACATAAGACCCCCAAGGAGAGCATCAGTACCTACTTGGGACCTCAATTTTGTTTTAGAAACGCTCACACTGCCTCCTTTTGAGCCAGTCAGCACAGCTGATATAAAATTCTTATTATGGAAAACTGCTCTGCTCCTAGCAATAACTTCAGCAAGAAGAGTCTCAGAGCTACAGGCATTAATGGCAGTGGAACCTTTCATCATTTTTCACCAGGACAGGGTCTCTCTAAGGACAAACCCAACATTTATGCCAAAGGTGGTTTCCAGTGTGGCTCTTAACCAAACCATTCATTTGCCAACTTTCTATCCAAATCCCCAGAATAAAGGGGAGAGACTTCTGCATGCTTTGGACATACACAGACAGCTATGATTCTACTTGGACAAAACAAAAGCTTTCAGAATAACTGAGCAACTGTTTGTAGCTTATGTTGCAGGATCACAAGGAAAGCCTATCTCAAAGCAGACGATTTCAAAATGGATAGGACACTGCATTTGCTTCTGTTATGCACAACATGGCAAAACAGTGCCTAAGGGCATTAGGTCATATTCTACCAGAGCAGCAGCCACTTCAGCAGCCTTTTTCAGAGGAGTACCAACCAAAGACATTTTAGAAGCTGCAACCTGGAGTTCAGTGCACACTTTCACCAAGCACTACCACTTACCTCTCTACTCTAAATCCAGAGCAGGCTTTGCCACTGCAGTTCTGCAGGGCCTGGTAGCCTCTCCTAATCCTATTTATGCCCAGCCACCCAACCTCAGCTTTGGGATTCAACCCAAGTGTAATGACTGCAACAGTGAAACATGATGAACATAGTACAGTTGTGTACCTACCATAAATGTAGATGTTCGAGTGTATTCACTGTTGCAGTCCAGGTTACCCACCCACCATCCCCCTTTTCATTGCTGGGACTTTTCTGTACTTCTCAACTCTATACAACCTGTGTGGTGTATTTGCTTGTAGATGAAGGAAATGTTTATTTTAGTACATGCATGCTTTTTGGCATACTTTTTACAGTCTTCCTATTTGGGGGCACCTGACATCTGGGGCAAGAAAAACTGAAGAAAATGGCGTCAGTTGCATCTTTTATACCCCTGGCACATTGACGTCAGGGAAGAGGTGACAGCAACTGACGCCGGACCTGGACTTTGGAACTCTGGCCGACTGCGGGTAGCCTGCTAGCAGGATAACCCAAGTGTAATGACTGCAACAATGAATACACTCGAACATCTACATTTATGGTAGGTACACAGCTGTACTTTATTTTTCTTCCTGGTTTCATAAAGATTTGTTCATGTCAGCTAAGAGGGAGAGAAGTGTCACTGTGGGAGACAGATTCCTTATAAAGATCTCCACTCGTAGTGCTGTTTTGCTTATGGGCTGAAGCACACTTATCATAGCTGTGGAATGGGTCAGTCATTTGTCCATACAACCTGTATAATCAGCTGAGCTTACCTGAATACCTGTTTGAAAAGTGACCATCTCAAGAGCCTCACACTTGTAGATGACTGCATGAGATAATTCTTATACTGTCTCAAGATACCCATATCAGTCAGGCTGGCTACAGAAGTTGGGGGAAGTGCTGGTCTATGGTTTCAACAGGAATGACTAAGGGGACAGGGGAGACTATAACTGCTTGGAGTTAAGCTTGTTTACGATAATATTTGTGTGAGCTTACTAGTAAGGCATGGAGAAATGCCTAATCTGGTCTGGAGTTTATTGCAGCTCAAGGTGTAGGGAAAATATTGTGTTTATTACAAAAACAAATGTATTAACACTAGCAAATGTAGCAAACAGAAAGGCACTGGAATGCAACTTTAAGCAGGCAAATGATAAGCAGAACATAACACACCCGCACAGAGACAGTCTTAGGCCAGTTGGACCTATTTGGCCAAATAGGGCCCTTTCCCTTGGGGGCACACTATTCTGTGGCAGTGTCATCATGCCTTATTTGGCCCAAACATTTGCCTGAGATGTATTACAACAATGTGCAGGCCTTTTTCTGCTGGTAGTCTTTCTCATTTGTAGTTACAAATCTTGTTAGTGGAGATGACTACATTTCCCCTCATGCATTGCGCTCAGTGCATTTTCCTATTGGTAGTCTTGGTCCAGTAGTAGTTATAAATGTTGTGAATGGGGTGGACAACAATTCCCATCATGCATTGCACTACTGGATTGTCCAGTATCTTAACAACTGCAGCTGCCAGCTTCGCACTTCTTGTATAGCTCACATTGTTCTCCTGTCATGGTCAGTTGCTGTTGCTGAATGCTCAACAGAGTTTTCACCCCAAAACTGGTTGGATTAGCCATCTGGTTTTGCGTTCCACTCCAGTTGCTGTCTTGCAGGATAATAATACTAGACTTAATTTAATGACTGACAGAGAGGTACTGTGTTTTCTTGTGCTTCTCTTGCTAGCATGGGGCTTATGACTGGTAGCAAATTAATGCAGCCACAAGAAGTAACTGTGGAATAATCTGTCTCAGACAGTATGAAAATATCATTTGTAAGAATGAACAGAATAAATCAATACATTGGTCACAGATACTGTGATGTGTGTTAATGTCTGATCACTAACACGTGTGAAGGAATGCTACCAGTTCTAAGATGTGGTAGAGAAATGCCTGCTGCGGACAAAGTAGAGTGTGAGAGTGTGAGAGTGTGAGAGAGAGAGAGAGAGTGAGAGAGAGTGTGAGAGAGAGTGAGAGTGAGAGTGAGTGTGTGTGTGTGTGTGTGTGAGAGTGTGAGAGTGTGAGAGTGTGAGAGTGTGAGAGTGTGAGAGTGTGAGAGTGTGTGTGTGTGTGTGTGTGTGTGTGTGTGAGAGTGTGTGTGTGTGAGTGTGTGAGTGTGAGTGTGAGAGTGTGTGAGTGTGTGAGTGTGTGAGTGTGAGAGTGTGAGAGTGTGAGAGTGTGAGAGTGTGTGTGTGAGTGTGTGAGCGCTGCTTGGTGGGTGACAGAAGTAGATAGAAAAAAGATTCACTTGGCTGAAAGTGGAAACAACAAAGGGAACAGTTTTGACTCATAAATGTACTGTACAGGTAGCACATTCACATAGTCACATACAAAATAGGGGGCAAAACTGACTCATCAAGCAGACTACTTATAGTGTTTCTGAGTGTGTTAAGCAGACCCTAAGGGCAGAACTGCATGAGCTGTTTAATCTGGGGGTACTTCTATTTTAACATATCTTATGACAAAATGCAATATAGCAAATAAGCACATTATTTTGTTGTAACACAGTAATATAATGTGTTCCTGATACCTAATTTGAAACAGTCTTAGGTCCAGTAAGCAAACATGAATGTAGGGTTGCAGTGGCAAATGAGAGGACCCCACCAAGATGAACCAGATTGGGCCATGCAGTTGCTAAGGCTAGCCCTGCTCTAACAGCAAAGCTGGGATGTAAACAGCTGTAAAAGCACAGGAGCACAAACCTGCAGTAGAAAGTTACGGTACCGCCAGTACCTCAATCCAGCTACAGTCTAAGGTGCCACACCAGGCAGAGATTTCCCAGTAACACTGGTTATAGAAAAATGCAGTAGTAAATAACTAAATGAGGCTCAGTTCTTGCAGTAGTTTTCAGTTCTCCCACAATTGTGAAAGAAACTTCAAGACTAAGGTCCCATACCAACTTCAAAGACAAACCGTTGACTGTTCAGGCTAACAAGTGAAATGCATGAGCAAGGAATGCGACATTTAAGTCTAGTGATTAAGAGGCTCTCGGATTGGCCAGATCTCAGTTAAACAAATGGGTGAGGGAGGCCAAACACAAATATGGTTAAACGATCATGAGCCGCTTCTCCAAACAAAAGGACCCCAGGTGCCTGTGGCAGGGCATCCAGTCAGTAACAGATCACAGGTCCCTGTCTTCACAATGTGATGATGCTATGGAATTCCTAAACAAGGATTACAGGTCCCCATCTTTACAGTGTGATGATGATACAGAATCCCTAAACAAGCTTGATATCTACTTCAGTAGGTTTGAGGAAGGGAACAAGACAGCAGCAGAGAAAATCACCAACAGCCACAGCGAGGAAGACCTCAGTCACAACCCTGCTGATGTCAGAAGGGACCATACGAAGAGGTAACCCCAGAAAAGTGGCTGGACCTGATAACATTATTGGAAGAGTGCTCAGAGAGTGTACAGACCAACTAACAAATGTGCTCACAGACATTTTCATCAGCTCGAGTCAAGCCATTGTGCCTAAATATTTCAAGTACAGAAACATTATACCACTGCCAAAGAAGTCATCACCTGCTAGCCTAAATGACTATCTTCCTGTAGCTCTCACCTTCACTGTGATGAAATGGTTTGAGAGACTGGTGAAAGATGTAATAACGTGCAGACTACCTGCAGACTTCGATCCACTCCACTTTGCATACAGACCCAATCGCTCCACTGAAGAAGCTATTTCCTTGGAACTCCACTTATCGCTGGACCACCTGGAGCACAAGAATAGCTATGTGAGACTACTTTTCATCGACTCCAGTTCAGCTTTCAGTAGCATCATCCCGCAAAATCTGATCAGAAAGCTGGTTCAGCTGGGCATCAGCGCTTTGCTATGCAACTGGATTCTGGACTTTCTTATTGACAGACCCCAGAAAGTGTGCGTAGGCAAGAATACATTAAGAGCATCACCCTGAGCACTGGATTCCCACAGGGATGTGTCCTAAGCCCCCTGCTTCTCACCATGATTGCGCTGCCAAGCACAGCTCAAACCATACCATCAAATTTGCAGATAAGTCAGTTGTGGGCCTCATCAGGAATTATGACGAGAGAGCCTACAGAGAGGAGGTGAATCAGTTCATAAGTTGGTGTTATAGCAGTAATCTTGCACTAAATGTCAACAAGACCAAAGAAATAATTGTGGACTACAGGAAGAGCAACAGAGTACACTCTCCACTCGTAATCAATGAAGAAACAGTTGAGAGAGTAAAAAGCACAAAGTTTCTGGGAGGTGCACATTGAAGAAGATTTGACATGGTTAGCAACACAAATGCCAACATTAAGAAGGCTCACCAATGGCTTCACTTGCAAACCTACCATCAATAGCTCTCACAACCTTTAACAGGGGCAGCATCGAAAGGATACTGACAAACAGCTCTACAGTATGGTATGGAAGCTGCACCAGTCCCTCCAGAGGGTAGTGAAAGCGGCTGAGATGATTATCAGGAACTCCCTCCCATCCTTACAGGACCTGCACATGTCCAGATGTCTCAGCAGGGCAAGGAAGATAACCAGGGACAGCACTTGTCCCGCTTACAAGCTGCTCTCACATTTAACATCAGGAAGGCACTTTCGATGCCCACGCTCCAAAACTACGAGATTCAGAAACAGCTTCTTCCCACTCGACATCAGGTTACTGAACTCTAGGAGCGGTACCCTTCACACTGGACATTAAGGCAGTGATCCAACAATACTGAAAAGTCTATATAGTGCAATATGTAGCAAGGTCTTATAGTGCAGTATGTAACAAGGTCTTACAGACACCCAGACAGCAAAGTCAGCAGTAATCAAACTGAACTGTCTTACTGTGCAATATAAATGTAGGCCTTAAATCAATTGCTTAAATGCAATTTTTCCAGTGAAAATAAGCTAATAACCTAGTAATGAGAGACAATCTGTTAAATCAGTGCAATGATGCAAGTATTTATTATTGTTGTTTGTCGTCTGTGTCTATAGAATTTTGTGTATTATCGTCATGCTAAATGTAGTCTATGTTTTGTATGCACATTGAGCCCAAAGAAACATAATTTTGCTCAGTTCGCACTTGGGTGAATAGAAATGACAATAAAGTTTACTTAGACTTTGACACACTTTTACAGGTAATTTTTCCTGTGGAGATAGAAGTGCAGTGTTATATATACATGATGTTCACATCTTGCAGTAATTCACAATTCTCCTACAATTACAAATGAAACTACAAGACTAAGGTCCCAGAACAATTTTGATACAGACTTAGGCAGGAGTAGCAGAAAATGCAGAAATAAAGGTATCAGAATGTAGGCAGTTGTAAATACAACGTGAATATGTTGTAAGAGACAATGTATGACACAGAGACTGACTTGAAGCTTTAAGTCTGAGGAGGGTCTTCCCAGTTTGATCTGTCAATTCCCAGTAAACTTACAGAGAACATGGGACTGGGAAGAGCTTCCAGTAGGGACAGGTAGCTCCAAAACCTTCAAGGTTAAATCACGAGGAAAGGGTGAGATGGTGGGAAACAAAGCTGATATAAACTGTAAAAATTTCAGTAGATATAACGTACTTCACTGGATGCACAATGAAAGCTGAAATGTTCTGTATGGTTTTAGCTTCAGGGGAGAGATTTCAACTTCTGAGTCATAAAGACAAAGATGTCTGACTACTTATGTAATATAAATACTTGGTGTAATCTCCTGCAACTTGAACTCCCCCATGTCTGTGTTGTAACAGGGTCCTGGTTTCACTGTAAATACAGCACTTCCTGTTTACCGGATTTCAGGATTTACCATGCATTCCGACCTGTTAGAAAATGCATAGTAAGTGTCAGTATTTGTCAGGGATCAGATAAGCTCTAGACAGATTTTTCCAAGACACAACAAGCAGAACGTTTTCCACTTCAAATGACCCTAAACAGATTAAATGATTATTTGAATTTGACAACCTTCTGTAGTTTACCTTTTGTGCCATCAGAGGACCATGACATGTTGTAAGTGTGTGTACTGAACCCAGAAATAAAAATACTTTTAAAAGGGTGACTCCGTCTATCCATTAATTAACTGGAGCATGTATAGGACAAATGTTGGCTACAGTCAAAGATTCCTAGATATTACAAATATGTTTCCAGACTAGCTATGGTTCAGTGTTTGCAGCAGCAGCACCAGCAGACATTATAATACTGCTATAAACACTGGTGTTTTAATGCGACATAAGTTCTGGGCAGAATCTATTCCCTGCACCGGTCATCCCAAGAGGTTTCATAGCAGTTACTAACCCCATTGCAACAAATAGCAACAACTGTGGACAGACAATGCAGGCTGGTCAAATGGACTGTCAAGGCTGCAGGTACAAAACAGTAATGGTGTTATCGCCAAAAAAAAATCAGTCCCTAAATCAGTTAAAAAGCCTGGTCAGTGAAAACATCTATTCTCAGACAAAATTGTACAGTCCCCATACGATGTGAACTGGAAAGGTCAGTCATAAATGTTCTTGCAACACTATGAATGGACTGTAGTTAAAGGTACTTATCAATAATGTTTGTGTGAGTGTTACACTGAATGCCTTAGCTAGGCTGAGATAAAGCAGTATGGGTAGAAAGCCCCACCCCCCATCAGTGGCATCAGTCATGCACTCAGAAAAAATCATCCAAATTAAAGATGCAAGACCTACTGTTCACAAAGCCGTATTGACTAGGACCGAGTGTTTGTAAGTTACCAGTTTCAGTGTTAATGAGACCATGATTCACTGCATTTTACAGATAATACAAGTGAGGCCAATGGGATGTTAATTACTGGGTTAGTTACAATGCCTCATGCAAGTAGTAGCACCACAACTGCTGATCTCCAATGGTCAGCAACCCTGCGGAGAGGCTGACATTAAAGAACTTAAGGAGGGGCGTCAGCAATATTGTACTTTGTGCTGTTATGTCTAGGAATAAAGATCCCACTGTTTTCTGAGTCAAACTGTAACAGATATGTGACCTGCACCTAAGCCTCATAAACCTGCAGCAAGTAGGAAGATTAGAATATATATACATGGCATATGAAATGTGTATATGTAAATCTATAACTGCTGTGATTACAAGATGCTTGCCTATTCCAAGGTCAGTTGCAAAAGTGCTATTAGAAGATTCTTTAAGGTAGTAACTGATAAAGGGAAACTGCAAATGTGATTCTCTACTTAATTACAGCTGTGGTTTCTATGAAAAGGCATAAACAACATAGCCAAATGAACAATGGTCAGAAAGCAGAGCCCAGAAGACAGAACACCCCTGTGCTTGGGATGTATATGCTTGGGGGGGTCTCAACATTTTGTCTCTGACTGTAGTATGTCTGGAAATTCATCCAGTTTAGATTATGGATCCATAATTCCTGTAGTTCTGAACTAGGTAGGTAAACCTCTAGCTGTAGATAGATGTTTTCTTTATTGTACTGTATTTCAACATGATTATTTTCTGTTTCCGTAGGCAGTTTCATGTTTTCTATATATTTAACTGCTATTTGCACTGCTTAACTCATTTATTTTATTTTATTTTATTTTACATTTGTTGACCGGGATAGTTCGACTGGATACATATCCATTTTCAGCGGAGGCCTGGGGAGAAAAGCTCCAACATATATACATACATTCAGAAAAGAAAGAAAATAGAACAGATAAGAATTAAAAAAAAAAAAATTGTTTACAGAATTGTTCCAGCCTCATTCCTGTTAAATTAAGTATTTTATTTATTGAGTTTTAAAAAGCTTGTGGCTGGTCAGTTGTTGGCTTATTTATTAACTGATAAGTGGGCATTTATTACTAAATTGTGAAAAGCGGATTGCATTCGCCTCTAATTGTCCAGAATGTTCAACTACACATGACTTACTATTTGTGTTTGTAATACTTTTGTTTATAGAAAATAGTGAAACAGTAAATAAGGTCCCCAGCCTGGTAATCTGTCTGGGGTGCTGGCAGTTTACTACCTTGGGTATGCACAGATGGCTATAGTGTTAGGGATCATTACCAGTCCTTCCTAAAAATTAGTGTGTGTGTGTAAAAATTTATTCAAAGAACATTTACTGTGGATAAATGAGGGCTGGGGAGACACTGAAATCCAGAGAGAGAGAGACAGAGACAGAGACAGAGGTGAGAAAGAGCTCTGGGGATGTAGGCCAAAAACATGGGGTGTTTGGTACAAAAGCCTATTCTTGAGTGTGGGTGTGGTGTAAGCTCATACACAAGTAAACAGTGTCATTGGAACAACAGATAGCACACTTGCCTTTGGTGCTGGAAGACAAGGCTGTGAGTTCTATTCCCACCCCAGGTATATGGATTAATTTTTAATACTGGCATTGGAGTAAAGCACAGGAGAGGTGCTACACTCCTGAGTATGCCATCCTTTTGATGAAACATCTGCCTTTGTTGGTGGTAGCTCACGTGGATTTTGAAGATCCCACTGCACTTATCAAAAAGAGTAGGGAAAGTTCCCTGGTGCCCTGAGTGATGCCCATGCACTGGCCCAGCAATCAAGGAGCCTCAGTCCTCACCACTAACACTAGTGAGGGGCGTCCACATTGGGAAGGATAACAAATACACACACAGTAAAGCACAATTTCCCTTAACAACACACAGAAATCACAGTCAGTCTGGGGCTGGTTTCTCCCTTTCTCTCCAGATCCCCAATAAAACTCCCTACTGGCACAGCTGTAGGGTCCAGATCTCAACCTAGTGGTCAAGCTAAAACCTCCAGTACCCTCTCTGTCCAACCAGTGCTTTGTGTCCCTGCTCAAATAGCTGACACACACACACACACACACTTTGAGATATGAGTTATATACAAATGCACAGACACTCCTGGGGAAGGCTGGCTCAAGTTATCCAACTATACCCCTTCTGCCCAGACTATATGGTAGTACCACTTGCCACCAACAACTAATATCAGCTAATAATAAGGCCCTTATCAAAGGGTGTCCAGTTATTACTGTGCAATATTATTATCCAAATGGTAAGTGTGACGAACAGCAAGGCTTATTTGGAGTTTCATGGTCAGTATCACTATATACATGCAATGTACTCTAGATCTTAAATTATCTCTACATAAAACAGCCACAGTTGAAAGGTTTAAAATATTTAATAATAAATAATAAGAACACAAGACAATACTTCTTACTACACAGTGCTAGTCAAGAGTTCAGAGATCACAGAGAAATGCTTAAAATAATGCAGTAGAAAAGTTATGACATTAATACAGAAAACATCTAGACTAGACTTACTATTTCCTGTCTAAATCTAAGAGCAAACACAGTTTTAAAGTAAACTTACATATAGAGCAAGGCAGTGCTGGTGATGTCAGTTCTGAAAACAAATGCAAAATGCTCTGATTCTCTCTCTCTCTGTCCTTAAATATATAACACAGTACCACTGAGTCATTTCAGATTACATCATTTTTCTCTGTTTCCTAGGCTAACAGAAACTCAGAGTGTAACAGTCCTTTTCATCTTGCAGCTGGTCAGGAAACTAGAGCAATAAAATACATTATATATGTAATTTCTAGCCATTAACTCTGGTCTCAAAACAATAGGAAAAATTCCTTCATTCAGACATCTCAGCTCTGAGTTTTGAGATCAAATAATTATACAATGCTTGACTTTTCAGCTTTCCTCCAGCAGCGCAGAGTGCAGTGTGGTTATATTTTTGAAGTTCAACATTTACCGTAATTTTCTTACATTTAAGAGAACAAAGCATGTGGCTTGCATTAATATTTACAAATGACAGAATTAGGTACAAAATCCTATCTAGCTAGGCTGGCAGCCTTCACACTCTGGACAGATTTCCCCTATTAGTAGTGTAATTACAACCTTGTGTCTCCACTGGAAAGAGGTAATTTACTGGGACTATCCCAGTAAACAAAGGATAAATAAATAAACGGTACATATTTTTTGCATGGTCTTGTGCAAAATGGCACTCGATGACTTTAGTGCTTCATATTCCTGTGCCTTTTTCATGTAGTATAGAAACCATATCCCTAGTGGCCATAGGATTTAAGATTTTTAGTTTTAAATAAAATTTATTTGTGGTAAGCAATAGAGTGATTCAATCATTGTAGCACCCCTCCAGAGTAACATTTTTATGGTAACAAAAGGGCAGCTTGGAATCTATCAGTGCTCACTGTGCTGTTATTTTCAGTTTTGGTAATGGCTTCCAGGATCTGGTCTACACTGATAAAAGGAGGAGCAGAGTTAAAAGATTCATGGGAAACAGATGCGATGCAGACTATAATTATGTAAATAATTATATGCTGGATTTAAGAAAGGTTACATATTAAGTTTTTAAACGTTCAATGAAAACAATCATGCCAAAAAAATGTGTATATATATATATATATATATATATATATATATATATATATATATATATATGGATCTACTTTGTCGAAATTTTGAAAGAGAAAAGTAGATGCCCATTTCAATGAAAGTGCACTTTTGCTGAAGTCTAGTCACTGGATTGGCTGACTAAAAAAAAACACAAAAAAGCCATCTTTCGCAGGGGGGCATCCCCCTACTTAAATATACCAACTCCGAGATTGCACTACAGTGAGGGAAAGGGAATATTCCCATTACATGCTGTATTGTGATCTCCGTACTCAGTTTTCGAAGTTTCAGTACTTTGAATAAGTGGTCTCGCACAAGTGAGTTTCGAAGTACTGAAACTTTGACCAACTGAAGTAGACCCATATATATATATATATATATATATATATATATATATATATATATATATATATATGCATACACACACACACACACACACACACACACACACATTTCAAGGGAGGGGACATTGTTGTCTGAAAGTGGGGAAAATTTGAGCTAAATATTTTGTCAGTACATGTACTATGATTTTAGTTTCCGAAATGATAATGCTGTTCCAGTATTGGGGATTACTTTTAATACTCCTAATATAGTTGAAAAAAGCATTGTTACTGTCTGTCAGAGATTTGGTCACCTTGTATTCACATACAGCCCTACTCTTGGTTTAATTTCTTCAAGTGTTGTGAGTTTATTAATACCATAAAGGGAATGGACTCAATTCCTAAATCAGGATACAATTATAATTCATGAAATTACTATTGTTTCAATGGTTGGTGTTAGCCAAGACTGCTCTTCTGAGCACTTGCCTTGTGTCTAAAATTGTCTCCTTCCTAAGCAATACAGGAATACCTGCAATGGTTTCAGAGATAAGTACAATTATAACTTCTTTATTATTATTCATATTATTATACAATTATACCTTCTTATTATTAGGCCTTTTACTCCTAGTGCTGTTAGAACTGTTTTAGTATCTTTCTTCTATATTGCTGTCATTTCTGCTTGCAAATCTTGGTGTTTTATGACTGTGTGTCTCTGTTTACGTAACACAGTATAATCTCGGCAACTCATAATTTCAGTGGCAAATTCTACGTTTTTTTTTTTTTTCACATAGCCTCATAGTTTCATGCTAAGCTAATGAGCACCAAGGTCTTTATAAGCCTAGCTGTGCACCCAACCCAGTTTTGTCCCAGAGTTCATAGGTAGGTACTAGGCTATTGGTCCTAGGGCCTATACAAGCATAGCCAAAAAGGTACCCTGGCTTTCGCCACCCAAGAAAATTATTTTCCTGTGTCCCTGTCAAGCAGAACCACAGATGTGATCCCCAGGGTGAATTTCCTATTACCCATCCAATCATCAAGATTTTTCTTGAAGAATGCTAATGAGGACATAGATAGGTAGTCTGTTCCAGAGTATGAGAAGTCTTTGGGACAGGAATCTATCCCTCCAGCATGTTCTGTTTATTGTGCTGACAAGGTTTAGGTCCCTAGAGTGTGTAGCTCGGAGGGACTGGGATTTCTTTAAGTGGAGCATGTACATCAGCTCTGGGTTTGACATAGCTTTGTATGTTAGGCAGAGATCGCCTCTGAGTAGGTGATATGCGACGGAGTAAAGCTGGAGTTTTTTGAGTCGGTCTGCATAGGGCATCTGTTTGAGGCCAGTAATCCTCTTTGTGAGGTATTTCTGCAGCCTTTCCAGTTGTTGTAGATGTCTTGTGAGGTACATACCAAAAGGGGCATTGTACTCTATAATGGGTCTAATGAGTGATGAGTAGAAGGGAACAATGACCTCTTTTTTTCTGGATGAGAAACCTTTTGTGATGAGGTGTGCCACGTAGAAGGATTTCCTGACTACTGTGGCGATGTGATTATTAAAGAAGAGACTACTGTCCACCTGTGTCCCAAGGTCTCTTATCACACTTTCAGTGTTAAGTAGACTACTGCCTATGTGGTAGTTCATGGGTACAGAGTTTTTACTAAAGGGGATGACACTGCACTTTTTGGCATTGAGCTTGAGACCATGGCTTTGACACCAGGCATCTGTCTCAGTGAGGCCCTTTTGTAGGATGTCCACATTGTTAGAAGTTTTGATTATGGTTCCTAGTTTGCAGTCATCTGCAAATTTAGTTAGCCAAAGACCTTCTGTGTTAGCCTGTACTTCAGAGAAGTAGATACCAAACAGGAGAGGACCCAGGAGTGAACCATGTTGTACTCCACTTGTCACTTGTCTGAAGTCTGATTTGGAGTCTGCTACTTTCACAGTGTGGGTTCTGTCAGTAAGCCAGTTGGCAACCCATCTTGTGACATAGGGATTTATACCTAGTTTAGTGAGTTTATCTATTATTCCAGAGTGGGGGATGGTGTTGAACGCCTTGGCAAGATCTAGATAGGCTGTGTGAATCACCTTACCCTCATCTATGGCTTTGGTGACTACTTCAAAGAAGTCTGTCAGGTTTAGGAGACATGATCTGCCTTTTACAAACCCGAACTGTGTGGGGTCCAGAGTTTGGAGATCTCCAATGTCTTTGTTTATGAGTTCCATGATGATACGTTCCATGGCCTTGCAGGCCAGGCTCGTCAGGCTAATGGGGCGGTAGTTCCCAGGGTCTGTTGTGGTCCCCCCTTTATGGAGTGGGATAACTGTTGTGGTGCACCATTCAATGGGCACAAAGCCTGAGGTGAGACTATGATTGAACATGGTACTTAGGTGGGGTGCCAGTTCATTCTGTAGTTCATGTAGAAGGCAGCCTGGGATGTTGTCAGGTCTCATGGATGCTGTGTTCTTGGCTTTGGAGAGTGAGGTTTTTACCTGTGCAGCCGTGATTACAGGAACTTTGCATTCTTCCAGTATAAAGATGGGCCCTTTAGGGGGTGAGAGGGGGGTAAAGTTAGCACTGAACCTATCTGCCAGGATGCTGGCAATATCAGTTGATTCTGTATATTTAGTGTCATTGTGCTTTAACTCAGAGCAGATCTGAGTGCTGCCATTGAGATTCTTGACATAGCTATAGAATGCTTTGTGGTTGTCTTTAGAATCAGTGGCAATTTTGTTTTCATAACTAGCTTTGGAGGATTTTATGAGGGATCTCAGCTTCTTACTGAGGCTGACCAGGGAGTTCCTCCAACCGTGAGATTTTACTCTTTTTTGCAACAGTTTCTTTCTTCTGTTGTAGAGTTTGTTTATGGCAGAAGACCACCAGATTGGCTTCCTTTTTTTGGAGGATAGCATCTTGGTTCTGTTAGGGATAGCATGATCCATGCACTTGTGTAAGTGCTTATAAAGTGCATTTGTGTAGGATTCAGCAGTCGTACCTCTATTGGCCATCTGCATTGGTGTCATGAAGTTTGCCACGTCTGTCTTAAGAAGCGTGAAGTTGGCTTTGGAGAAATTTTTTATGGTTCTTTTCCTAACGGGGGGGTGGGAGTGGGATGTGGATGTCTAGGGTGATTAGCTTGTGGCCTGATCTGACCAACAAGGAGATAATCTTTGGTGTGGAACACCGGTCACCCATGTTGGTGATGACCAGGTCTAGGATATTGCTGACCCTGGTGGGGGTGTGGATAATTTGATCCAAAGTGTTGGAATTGATGATTTCCAGAAAACATTGAGCAAAAGAGTTGGTACATGAGTAGTGTTCCCAGTTAATGGTAGGGTAGTTGAAATCACCCATTACTAGAGTGTTGGGTTGTACCTTAATATTTTCCAGTGTATCAAGAAAAGAGGAGTGGGAATCCTGGGGCATGGTGGGGGGTCTGTAGCAAGCTATAATATGGATTGCGGTTTTGCCCAGAGTTAGTTGAACTTGGATAATCTCGGATGCATTATGCTGAGCAACTAGCTTGGAGGTGTGGATATCTTTAATGAATATGGACACGCCTCCACCTCTAGTGTTTCGGTCCATGTATTACAGTATTACTGTTTGAATAAAGCCATGTGCTAGTGAGCATGCTGCATGCATTACAGTATTACTGTTCAAGTGAAGCCATGTGCTAGTGGGCATGCTCCATGTGTTAGTGTTACTGTTAGAATGAAGCCATGTGCTAGTGAGCATGCTCTATGTATTACAGTATTACAGTTAGAATTAAGCCATGTGCTAGTGAGCATGCTGCATGTATTACAGTATTACTGTTAGAATGAAGCCATGTGCTAGTGAGCATGCTCCATGTATTACAGTATTACTGTTCGAATGAAGCCATGTGCTAGTGAGCATGTTCCATGTATTACAGTATTACTATTAGAATGAAGCCATGTGCTAGTGAGCACGCTCCATGTATTACAGTATTACTGCTAGAATGAAGCCATGTGCTAGTGAGCATGCTGCATGTATTACAGTATTACTGTTAGAATGAAGCCATGTGCTAGTGAGCATGCTCCATGTATTACAGTATTACTGTTTGAATGATGCCATGTGCTAGTGAGCATGCTCCATGTATTACAATATTACTGTTCAAATCAAGCCATGTGCTAGTGGGCATGCTCCATGTATTAGTGTTACTGTTAGAATGAAGCCATGTGCTAGTGAGCATGCTCCATGTATTAGTGTTACTGTTAGAATGAAGCCATGTGCTGGTGAGCATGCTCCATGTATTACAGTATTACTGTTAGAATGAAGCTATGTGCTAGTGAGCATGCTGCATATATTACAGTATTACTGTTAGAATGAAGCTATGTGCTAGTGAGCATGCTCCATGTATTGCAGTATTACTGTTAGAATGAAGTCATGTGCTAGTGAGCATGCTCCATGTATTACAGTATTACTGTTAGAATGAAGCCATGTGCTAGTGAGCATGCTCCATATATTAGTGTTTCTGTTAGAATGAAGCCATGTGCTAGTGAGCATGCTCCATGTATTACAGTATTACTGTTCGAATGAAGCCATGTGCTAGTGAACATGCTCCATGTATTACAGTATTACTGTTAGAATGAAGCCATGTGTTAGTGAGCATGCTCCATATATTACGAACCAAAAAGCACAATGGGGCTTGAACCCAGGAACTCTCACCATGATAAGTAATCCTTCGAACAGTTTATTCACATGTAAAATCACAAAAGAAGTATATATCCATAAAACAAGAAACATTTTTTTTTTTTTTTTTTTTTATTACTGTTAGAATGAAACCATGTGCTAGTGAACATGCTCCATGTATTACAGTATTACTGTTAGAATGAAGCCATGTGCTATTGAGCATGCTGCATGTGTTACAGTATTACTGTTAGAATTAAGCTATGTGCTAGTGAGCATGCTCCATGTATTGCAGAATTGCTGTTAGAATGAAGCCATGTGCTAGTGAGCATGCTCCATGTATTACAGTATTACTGTTAGAATGAAGCCATGTGCTAGTGAGAATGCTCCATATATTACAGTTAGAATGAAGCCATGTACAACTACAGTAAGAACCTCTATGGACATGTGTGATATTGCAGTAGCATTACTTTTGGGGAGACAGAAAATACTCTGCTGTCCCTTATGCCTTGATCTACTGAGGAGTGGTAATGTTTCACAAAACTGTATGTGACATGAGCATGAGCACTGAAATGGGAACTTAACATGAATGACTCCGCCTTGGATCTTCCTTGTAAAGTAGAATATTCTGTCCCATTAGCTAACAAAAAATAATCATCTCTGTATATTTGTTTTGACTTAGGCCTGCCATCTTTCACATAGCAAGCAATGAACTTTATATGCTTATCCTAAGTAGCTACGTATGTCTTTTTGAAAAGTAAAGACTTGTAGACTTTTACATAATCAGAGAGGACTGCAGAAGCTGACAAAGTTTTTCAGAATATTTATTCATATGAATAGATATGTAAATAGGTTTTTCACTGTTTTTTTTTCAGTTTTGTCTTCTCACTGTCTTCAGAGACTTCTGGCAGACCAAGAAATTATTGTGAAGATATCAACTGCTGGGCAGTGTAAGTAGTCAATCCTTTACTGTACATTAAAAGAAGCTGTTGCATTTGGCCTTGCTTAGTTAAATGCACTGTAATACATTGTCAAGACAGTGAGGTCATTAGAAAGTAGCCTTTCAAACCCCAATGCCACCTGTTTATAAAGTAACATATTCTTCTGTCTTCTGTCTGTTTGCTGTTTGCCACAAAACTGATACATTTAACATTTAAAAGTATTGAATTTGTCATTAAAAATTTGAGTATGGTATGTATTATTCAGTGTTACTGTACTACAGTCCATCTTTAGATATGAAATTTAAATATGCAATTAGGCACAAGGAGGGCTGTGCATGCTACTGTTAGTACCAAAAGCCCAGCCAAGGGGTGCTGTAAGGCATGAACCTGAACGGGGTGCCTTGCATACCCCAAATGTATTATTGTACTTGTAAAATGGGAATCTGTATTATTATTATTATTATTATTATATATTTTTTTGCAGTTTGAATTTTGCATTTATTGGTCTATATTCTGTAGTATTTTTTTTTACTGTATTGTAATGGAAAATAGTTTATCTGCCCATTTTAACTAATTAATTGTTATGCATGGTTTTATCTTTTTAACTGTGTGAAATTTTCTTATGAAGTTTCCAGGGTAATCACTTAAATGTAAACCACAAACACAAAGCTGTCTTAAGCAAAATGAAAGGCAACATTGCTTTATTCTAAAATATTAAAAAAAACAGGTGCAAGCATTCAAACATAGAGTGCTTCCTCAGGACGAATAAAAGAGTTCTTCTGTTTGTTTTTTCTCAACCAGTTTTGTTTCTTTGCCTGTAAATTTAGTACTTGGGCACAGAGTTAATCTTCTAGAGCAGTTTTTGTACTTGGGAGCTCTTCTTTTAAGGGTCCCATCTGTCAAAGTGTTCTGAATTATCCGGTCAAGTTTATAAACGTGCTAACACTACACAACACCTCAGCTAAGTTCTTGCTGATGAATGAGTCCAAATGATTTGCATATTAGTAGAATAGTATTTCAGAAACATGTATAATGCTCCAGGTAATACAGCCTCAAAAATATTCACAACTGTAATAATTCTGGTGTCAATTCCAAAAAGTGATAGAGACATTTATTTGAACAGCAGTGTTCCCTCCATCATTTTAAGTTGGTTTGGCTTATGATATAGTTACTGTATCCTAAAAATATACACAAGGATAATACATTTGGTGTTAACTCTCAGGAACAGAATAGTGTGTGTGTGTAAGTGGCATTGCTTGCAAAAGCCCATAATTTTTTCTTAAGTTGGCTTATCTGATAGTGTAATTAATGCCTTTATTTCATTGGGTTTCTGTGGTGATTTTTCTGTGTGTTTTATTTCTTTATTAATATGCTTTTATATTCATGCAGTGTTTTTCTTTTGTGCACTGCATCTCAACACCTGCACACAGCTGTGTGCATGTAATTTGATAACTAAGTTAGAGTCAGTACTTTCTGTTGCTATGGTGACTGAATTTACTTCATGTCATTCACTTCCTGTCTCTTCCTTTTTTCAGTGCTTCATTTTCTGTTTGTAAAGTTTGTTTTCACTTTCTTTGGAAAACTTTATAATTTAGGTATTTTCCTGATGTTCTTTGTGTTTCACTGTTGCAGTCATTACATTTGGGTAATCTGCTGGCAGGTTGCCCTCAGTCAGCCTGAATTCCAAAGTCTTGGGTCCTGCGTCGGTTGCTGTCTCCTCTTCCATGATGTCAGGTCATCAGGGGTATAAAACAAGCAGCTGGCGCCATTTTCTTTAGTCTTTCTTGCCTGCAGAAGCATTTCGCAAGTGCTGGTTGGCCGACTCCTGAAATATTCCAGTTTGAGTTTCAGAACCGAAGTCTTCACTAAAGCTAAGTACCCCATTGGGGAAACTTTTTTCTTGCTCCATTCCGATGTCAGAAAAAGTTAATAATTGTATTACTTGTGGGAAGCAAATATCTCATAAGGATTTCCATTTATACTGTATTTCTTGCCTAGGCCCTGATCACAACGTGCCTGACTGTTGGTTTTGTGCTAGATTTAACCAATGCACTATTAAGCGTCGGTATATTTTTGCCTCAAAGTATTTTGGAAACAGATTTAACTACCCAGAAATGTCGTTGGATAGCAATCCACCCTCAGGCCACCCTCCCAATCTCAAGAACCTCACATAGCTTTCCTGAAAACACTGGAAGGGATAAATGTATCTCCAAACACCATCATACTAGGTGATTTCAACTACCCGAATATAGACTGGGATCACTACTCAAGCCCCAACACTCTAGCCCAAAGGTTCCTAGAGTTCATAAACTCAAATGCCATGGAACAACTAGTCACCATCCCCACAAGAGGAGATAACATACTAGATCTCATCATCATGAACATGGGGTCACAATGTTCAACACCGGAAGTATACCCTTCACTGGTGAGATCAGACCATAAACTAATCTCACTGGAAGTCCACATCCGCCCACCTGAGATAAAAAGACCACAGGGGAGAACTTCTCCAAAGCCGGCTTCACACTTCTAAAGGCTAGTGTGGTCTCTTTAAGGCCCCAAGACTGGAAACCATTACTCAAGCCGCTGAATCACTTACAAATGCCTTCTACCAGCACCTACAGGACTGCATGGATCAGGCAATCCCAAACAAAACAAAGACTCTTTGTACCAAAGGCAAGCGTCCAGTTTGGTGGACCCTAGCCATAAACAAGCTCTACAACAAAAGGAGGAAGCTGCTACAAGATAGAGCAAAATCCTTAAAAGGGAAAACACCCTTGATCATTATAAGTAAAAAATTAAGATCTCTCATAAAATCATCCAAGGCAAATTTTGAGAGAAAAGTCGCTAAGGACTCAAAGGACAATCATAAGGCCTTCTTTAGCTATGTTAGAAACCTGGGAGGAAACTCCCAGATATGCTCAGAATTAGTTCAAAATGATGTAAAAATTACTGAACCTACAGATACTGCCAACATACTGGCTGACAGGTTCAGTGCAAACTTCTCCCCCGCAAAAGGTGAGATACCTATACCAGAGAATTATAGCCCCCCAAACATCTCTAACGCTCAGGTGAGAACTGCTCTCTCCAAGGCAAAAAACACAGCATCCATGGGACCAGATGGTGTCCCCAGATGTGTGCTCCACGAACTCAATGAGGAATTAAACCCGCAGTTAGGGCAGCTGTTTAATCTTAGCCTCACCTCAGGATACGTGCCTAAGGAGTGGCGTATGGCAACTGTGGTCCCACTTCACAAAGGAGGTGCCTCCACCGACCCGGGAAATTACCGTCCCATCAGCTTGACAAGCTTGATCTGCAAAGCTATGGAGAGGATCATAATGGAACTCATAAATAAAGACATAAGAGACTTGCAGACTTTGGATCCGACCCAATTTGGCTTTGTCAAGGGCAGATCATGCCTTTTAAGCCTGGTGGACTTTTTTGAAACAGTCACCAAGGCCATTGATGAGGGAAAGGCAGTCCACACAGCCTACCTCGACCTGGAAAAGGCTTTTGACACAATACCCCACTCAGGTATCATTGAAAAACTCATCAGCTTAAATGTAAACCCATAGGTCACAAGATGGGTTGCAAATTGGCTAAGTGACAGAACCCACAGGGTCAGAGTTGCTGGCGCCATGTCAGACTCAAAGCCTGTCACAAGTGGTGTCCCACAGGGCTCAGTCCTGGGCCCTCTCCTGTTCGGCATCTACTTCTCAGAAGTACAAGCAAACACAGGAGGATTATGGCTGACAAAATTTGCAGATGACTGCAAACTGGGCACCATAGTTGAGAACACATCTGACACAGATATCCTTCAGAAGGGTCTTATAGAAATGGAAAACTGGTGCCAGAACCATGGCCTAAAGTTAAATGCCAAAAAATGCATAGTCATACCCTTCGGGAAAAACAAGGTTACCCCTAGCTACCATATAGGCAGCAACCCACTAAGCACAGAAAAGGTTATCAGGGATCTGGGTACCCAGGTTGACAGTAACCTTTCATTTGATACTCACGTTGCCAAAGTAGTTAGGAAGACCTTCTACATTGCCCACCTGATCATGAAGGGATTCACATCTAGATCAAGGGAAGTCATCATCCCCCTGTACTCATCACTCATCAGGCCAATGATTGAGTACAATGCCCCATTCAGAATGTATCTGACACGACACCTGCAGCAACTGGAAAGGCCCCAAAAGCTCCTCACCAAAAGGATAAAGGGTCTCAAAAATATGTCCTATGCTGCCCGACTGAATTAACTCCAGCTCTACTCAGTCGCTTACCGTCTGCTCAGAGGTGACCTGTGCCTGACATACAAGGCCATGTCCAACCCAGAATTGATGAACATGCTTCACCTCAAAAAATCTAGATCCCTCAGAACTACAAGGGCGGGAGACTTAAACCTTGACACGGTTATTAATAGGACGTGCTGGAGGGACAGATTCATCACCCAGAGACTCCCTATGCTGTGGAACAAAATCCCGGTACATGTGAGGCAGAGCACCTTGCTGGCTTTGTTCAAGAGAAATCTTGACCAATGGATGGGAGATCACAGATATACCCCAGGGATTATCTCAGTGTCACTGCTTGACAGAGGCACAGCAAAATAATGGGCATAGTATCCTCCAAACTAAAGGGGTGGCGAAAGCCACAAAACTCTGGCTAGGCTTATAAATGCCCTTGGGCAGATAGCCTAGTATGAACCTATGAACCTAATCCAACCACTGGAGTATATAAAAAATGCAAAAAGAAGGACAGAGACAGACAATCAAGGTCCAAAACCGACGACGAAGCATCTCCTAAGTCAGTCGCCGGTTTTCCGGTACTTAGTGAGGTGCTTTCGCAACCCCTGATGCCTGCTACTTTTGAGTCGCAGGCCCCTACGGAGACCCATGTGGAGTCCGGCATGCCACGTGATACTCAAAGTATTGGACCCACGGATGTATCTCCCTCAGATGGGTCTGGAGCTGCTGAGCAGGCACCGGCTTCTGAGGGTGTATTCAGGCCTCAACATTTTTATATCAAACCGACGACAAAACCAAAGACAAAAGCAACTTCTAAAACTAAAAAACCGATGCATGAGCCAAGTGCACAGGCCTCTATCCATAAAAAACAGATGATCAAAATGGCTGATGACACTGATTATGAATCTTCAGATCAGGTTTCTATTTCTTCTGATTCCTCTTCTGATCAGGAATTATCTATACCTCCCTATGAGTATTCTGATGCAGAGGAGTCTATACCATCTGCATCACCTCCTGATGATTATTCTTTTGGAGAAACCTTGCATACTTTGAGGGAGCATTTTCACTGGGAGAGTCAAGATTTCCCAGAATCAAAAAAGAGGCTCAGGGATTTCCTTCTTCTCCCTCAGCACAGGCCTTTAGCCATACCCCCTGTTTTAGACATTGTGGATGATGTGTTTTCGGAGTCAGGCTTGACCCTTGACTCCTTACCTCCGGCTCCCAGCAAGCCTGACAGATATTACAGGGTCCCTGACACGCACAAATTTTTATTTAGAAACCCTGCTGTTGATCCTGAAACTATTTCACAGGGTCCAAAGGGAGTTAAGGCTTCAACAGCCAAAAATCCTACCCCCCCTGAAAGAGATTCAATGGCATTGGATAGATGGGGAAAAAAAGGTTTATACATCATTAACCTTGGCAATTAGGGCCTTAAACTGCCAGTTTCATATGCTCAAGTATCAACAACATGTTATGGGATTGCTGAAACAGAAAATGATGTTGATTTCTGAATGTGCAGAAAATAAAGAATTGCAGGAATTATTGCATGCAGCTGAACAAGTTGGAAAGCATACTTTGCAATGTGGTTTTGATTCATTAGAGGCCTCCTGCAGGGCCACAGTTACTGGATCTGTGATTAGGAGGCATGCCTGGTTCAAAGAGCAAAATTTGCCTAATCATGTTAAAGCTAAATTACTGGATGCACCTTTACAGCATGAAACTCTGTTTGGTATTAAGGCAGAAGAGGTTTTAAAGAAAATGGAAGACAAAGCTAAGTCTATGCAAACTGTAAAAGACTTCTTACAAGTGCAGCCACCAAGATTCAGTAGACACTGGCCTACAAAAGCTTGGTCCTTTTCTGTGTCAGACAGAGCTCAAAGGGGCAAATCCAGATGCCCTAAAGGGTTTCAGATACCAGGCACAATATTCTTACAGGTCAAAGCAATGGAGCTCTTCTACCTCCAAATCTGGAGGAGATAAAGCGTAAACCTACAGAAAACAGTCCCAATGTCTTCCCTATGCCTTCACCAAGCACTTACATTTTGGCAGCACCCTTAGGGGGAAAATTAGCACTTTTTGCTCAAAATTGGCAGTTAATAACCCATGACAAGTGGGTGCTAAACATAGTATCACAGGGATACATATTCCACTTCCATACTCTGCCAATGGCAAATAGTTGGCCAGATCTGCCAAAAAAATCAATGGGCAGAGGCACAGAAACAGGTTACGTCCCTCATGGATATAGGGGCCATTCAGCCAGTACCAGAACAGGAAAAAGGACAAGGTTATTACTCAAGACTGTTCTTGGGTATGCAGAAAGGTCAAGGCCTGGCGGCCAATACTGGATTTATCGATTTTGAACACATACCTGGACATTCCATAATTCAAAATGCTGACTTTGCAGCAGCTTCTGCCCATGCTGGGCAAGAATGCTTGGCTGGTGACATTAGACCTAAAAGAGGCATACCTGCATGTCCCAATAAGGCAATCGTGCAGAAGATACCTCAGATTCAAAGCTGGCTTAATGCATTACCAATTCTCTGCACTGCCCTTTGGCTTATCTACTGTGCCCAGGGTCTTTACAAAGTGCCTGGCACCAGTAATTGCTTTTTGCAAACAAAGAAGTATACAAATATATCCTTACTTGGACGACTGTCTCATTCAAGCAGAGAACAAGGACATTCTTCTTCAACACCTAGTGTTTGTGAAAAGGCTTCTAACATGCCTAGGGTACACAATAAATGAAAAGAAATCACAACTGGTACCCTCTCAAAAAATTACATTCCTGGGTGAAGTCTTGAATACAACTGCCTAGATGGCTTACCTCATGCCAGACAAGCAAAAGCAACTGACTACGTACTTCAAACTGATGGCAACAAAAACCCAGTTATCTGCAAGACAAACTCTGCAGGCTTTAGGCTTCATGGCATCCTGCAGCCTACTGATTCCATATGCAAGACTGCATATGAGGAAACTTCATTGGTACCTAAAAAGTTTATGAAGTCAACATTGTCACAGTCTGGAAACAATGATTCCTCTCATTCCTGCCTACAACAGGAGTTTCTATGGTGGGCAAAGGCATGTCATCAAAACATGTGACAGACCTTCACTCTACCCCCTGCCAGCCAAACCTTAACAACAGATGCTTCAGATTATGCCTGGGGGGCCCACATGGCGGGAAGATGCATTCAGGGCATAACGACCCCAAAACAAATGCATCTACATATCAACCAAAAAGAGATGCTAGCTGTTCAAAATGCCCTGACAGCCTTCAAGGACTTACTTCATCCAGGACAACTACTAATAAAGATGGACAACACCATGGTTATGTGGTATATAAACAAGCAGGGGGGCACACACTCATACCCCCTTTGCAGATTAGCCATGGCACTGTGGGACACAGCTTTGACTTACCAAATACATATTCAAAGCTCAATTCCTGACAGGAAAACAAAATACTCTGGCAGACAATTTAAGCAGAAACCCTATGGACCCTCACAAGTGGAAACTAGATCCATAAGTCTTCAGCATGATAACAAAGAAATGAGGGAGCCCGGACATAGATCTATTTGCCTCTCCTCAAAATTATCAATTGAAAAGATTCTGCACAAGGACTTATCACAGACAAGCATGGAAAGTGGACGCCCTATCCTTCAGTTGGAAAAACCTATCAGTTTACACCTTTCCTCCTCTGCCTCTTCTTCCCAAGTTCCTACTAAAAGTCAGACAAGAAAAACCAAAGATGATACTAATTGCCCGGGACTGGCCCCGCCAATACTGGTACCCAATCCTAAGGAACTTGTCTCAATATCCAGCTTGGACCTTACCTCAAAGACCTCAACTACTGTCCCAGCAAAGCAATCAGATCCTGCACAATCAACTCCAGACACTGAACCTGGTAGCATGGCTGATCATGTAGGCATACAAACAACTCCTCTCAGTAAAGTTGTGATGGATGTCATTTTGGAAGCCAGAAGGCCTAGTACTAGAAAATCTTATGCTGATAAATGGAAGAGATTCTGTGCTTGGAATCAAGCACAAGGAACTGATACAGCAGAACCAAATATTCCTCAGATATTACAATACTTGACTGAGATGCTTGACAAAGGCCTATCTTTCTCATCAATTAAAATCCATGCCTCTGCCATTTCGGCTCATTACCATACAGAGTCACCAGTCTTTTCTCATCCTTTACTAAAGCAGTATCTTAGAGGAGCCAAAAATTTAAGGCCTCCTAGAAGATCACCAATACCCACATGGGACCTCAATTATGTGTTGGAAAAGCTCACCCTGCCTCCATTTGAACCAGCTGCTACTGCTGATATAAAGTTCTTGTCATGGAAAACAGCTCTGCTACTAGCAATTACTTCAGCAAGAAGAGTCTCAGAGCTGCAGGCACTCATGGCTTTGGAACCTTTTATTATATTTTACCCAGACAGGGTGTCTCTGAGGACAAATCCTTTTGTTTATGCCTAAGGTAGTTTTCAGTGTGGCTCTTAACCAAACTATTCATCTGCCAACCTTTTATCCAAATCCACAGAACAAAGGGGAGAGAATTCTGCATTCCTTGGATGTACACAGACAGGTAAGATCCTACTTGAGCAGGACTAAAGCTCTAAGAAAAACTGAGCAATTACTAGTGTCATATGCTGCAAGATCGGAAGGAAAGGCTGTTTCAAAGCAGACTATTTCAAAGTGGATAAGTCACTGCATTCGTTTCTGCTACTTACACCATGGCAAACCTGTGCCCAAGGGCATTAGGTCTCATTCCACCAGAGCCACAGCTACTTCAGCAGCCTTTCTCAGAGGAGTACCAACCAAAGACATTCTGGAGGCTGCTACTTGGAATTCTTTTCACACCTTTACAAAGCATTATCATTTGCCTCTCTACTCTAAGTCCAGGGCAGGCTTTGCCACTGCAGTTCTGCAGGGCCTTATAGCCTCACCTAATGCTGTTTAGCTCCAGCCTCCCATCCATAGCTTTGGGATTCTTCCCAAATGTAATGACTGCAACAGTGAAACACGAAGAACATAATACAGTTGTGTACACTTACCATAAATGTAGATGCTTGAGTGTATTCATTGCAGTCCAGGTTACCTGCCCGCCATCCCCCTTTCATTCTGGTGTTTATCTTTCCTTCTGTATCTTCTACAACCTATGTGATGTATTTGCTTGTAGATGAAAGAAAAACTAAAGAAAATGGCGTCGGCTGCTTGTTTTATACCCCTGACGACCTGACGTCATGGAAGAGGAGACAGCAACCGACGCAGGACCCAAGACTTTGGAATTCAGGCCGACTGAGGGCAACCTGCCAGCAGATTACCCAAATGTAATGACTGCAACAGTGAATACACTCAAACATCTACATTTATGGTAAGTGTACACAACTGTACTTTCCTGATCAGGCAATGTACTTAAATTTGAGTTTTTAGTGCTTTTCCAACTTTAGTATCTTTAATTTGTGACGCAGTCCTGGTTCCTCTGTTGTTCTGTTGCTTTTTATTGTTTTATTTATAAAAAAAACTCAAACAAAGCTCCCAAGGCATTGCTAAGACCACTGTATATTAAAAAATGTAAGTGCTTTAATTTACAAACTATGCATGACCTTCCTTAGGCACCAATTATTTATTCAAACTTAGTAATGTTAACCAAAAAAGAAGTACTCCATGACCCAGAATACCCAACAGGCATGACAAGACAAGTAAAACTTGACTGCACAAGTTAAAATTTTTTTTTAATAAAAAAGTGAAAAATTCCAGCAAGGAATAAAATATCAGTTAAGCACTTTCATCCTTTACTTAAAGGACTCAGATGTAAAAACATTGCTTCCCATGTGTCCCGTTTAACCCCTTATTACATAAACAACTTCAAAAATGTAAAGACAGCCTTTAAAAATTAATAAATATAAGAGGAGCAAAACTCCTTATTATAAACAATTATGACATCTAAACCAAGCACAACTCTTTACCATTGGTTGTTCAACAACAACAAAAAAATCATATTGTTAAAAACTACTGTATATTTAGTGTAAACAAGTATTTATGATACATTGTTGAAAACTGAGGTTAAACAAGTATTGAAGCAGTTGTTATTTATTAGAAATAAAAAGCTTGTATTTGGAATTGGGGATGGTAATCAGTCACAGATTTAGTTTTCAGGTGGACAAGTAAAGCATTTTCAAAATGTTATTTGTATTAGTAATTACACGGAAATAGTATATCATGCTGGCCAGCCTACAAGGTGCTGTAGTGGAGCAGGTAAGCATATTTCAGTAGAATGTTGCAAATGTGGAAAATATGGGCATGTAAATACTGCATGCAATAGATAATGTAGAAAATGTAATTGTTGGATAGATTCCAGCATTAATGATGCAGAATCTGAAAACGATGTTTCTAAAAATGCTGCTGTAGAAGAAATTCAGGCAATAGAAGAGTATTATGTTTTGAAGAAGAGGATGTTGCTGAGGGTACGTACGAAGTAAAATCCTAGAAACATAAAATTCCACAAAAAAAAAAAAAAATGCAGCTGTGGTGAGGAATGAGTGCCCCTGGGTTCAATAATGCCTACACTAAGGGTACAGCATTCTGGGTGAACAGATAACAGACAAAACTAACACCTTCTTCCTTGTAATTTTAGTTTTCTTACTGATAATCTTGCAGCTTTAAATATTGATAGGGTTTCCTATAGGTTACCACAGAGTATAGATGTACACTTAGCGTAATCTTTCTGAGTGACTAGAAAACACAAATAATGTGATAAGAATGTTCTTGAACACATATGTACACTTTGTGCAGACTTTATTGAATCCGGCTTTATTACTGATGACGATAGTTTTAATTTATTACATAATGATGAGAGTTGTATTTTACAAGATGAAAGCAGTTCAATGAGGGATGATTTATACAAAAGAAGGAAAATATTTAACCAGAAGTTAAGAGAAATATGGGCAGCAAGGATTTATTAGCGATATTAATATACCATCTCTTGATATAGTTTAATGAAGGAAGGAAAAAAAAAAGAATTTTTTTTGAGTAGATTGCACAATGTGATCCCATCATAATCTGTAAGCAGAAATATTTTTATTCAAATATGGTATGATTTAATATTATTTGGAGGTGCGGAATGTTTTGGTCTTTTGGGGAAATACAGTGTTCAGGGGTTATGATAACTTCTGCTGGGAGGAATATTTGGCTATTAGATACTTTTATTACTGAGAAAGTAATGTGTTTGCTTTTTATAGAAAGGGGAATATGGAAAACCGTTTAAAAAAGTTGAGCCACATTTATGGTTTTATGATCCCGTCTCGTTGGTGAGGTTTTTCATACATAATATTGTAGTAATAAAGGGAACATGGATTTAAAAATTCTTAAGGCTATTTGTAAATGTATGAATTCGGATTAACAGGAAGTAGGGTGCAGACATATAAAAAGAGCGACATGCAGATAGTGATAGATTGTTTCCTAATTAGCAGTTATTTTGAAAAACGAAAGGCTTCATCACTGATGTGTTATTTTCAGACCATAGGGCAATTTTTGGCTATTCTCAAATTCAGTACCTCAGGAGATTTATGAAGGAGATGATTAGGCTAGACAGGATTCTTTTTGTTGTTTTTTTTTAATATGCAGTGACTATGGAAAATTCTTAATAACATGAAATCCCTTTATTTCTCTTGATCTCCTTGGAAGGATGCTCTTAATGAATCTGTTTGTGTAGTGTAATAGACTCTTATTACTATGAACCCTATATTTGCTATTTTACACATTCATTTCCCTCACTCCATGACATCTACACACACTGCTTACTTGGAGCCAAAGATTGTAGGACATCATCCCTGAGATGACCAGAACATTTTGTCATGTCCTTAGCTTTTCTTCCCCTGGTGGCCTGAAGTGTGTGCTGGTAAAGCATGGTTTGCAGCACCAGCTCTTTGATGGATGCATACATCTGCCCAGGTCCAACTGTAGTGCAGAGCACAGCTTTACATACCAGGTGCACGCCTTCTCCCTATACACTGAGTGTTTTACCTGACCTCCTTGAGTTTTATCAGTCCTACAGATCTGTCCACTTCACTCTTCCTAGGATGACTAAGACAGCATCACCATTCAGTTCCATCCCTCCACGTCAACTCCTCTGGTGTTTGACTCACCTGGCTCATCTGAGTTTAGTCATGGCTTTACCGATCTGTCACATGGAGTTGTCAAAAGTCACACATTTGATTTAGGAGACAGGTGTATGGAAATGAAGCAGATGCACTCTGTATTCAGCTGTAAAGTAGGAGGCAGAAACCTAATCAGAGTATAAGAACAAGAGTTCACCGAGAAGCACATGCTGGCATGATGATGATGATAGTCAGCAGTCGTGATTATGCAACATCCAGCCTTAGAAGTGCAGCACTATGGAATGTCAATGCATAAATATGTGGCGTTGTTGTAAAGTGCTTAATTAAAGTGACCCTGTGTGTGAATCAGGAATGCCATTTAAGCATGCTAACTGGTATGGAGACGAAATGGTGCCACAGCCGTGTTATGATGATGATACCTGCTGAATCATATGACATCACTTAGGTTCCTGCTGTTTGACTTGTCAGTTTACTGATTACTAGGCCGTCAGCCTGTCTCCATATTTCTCAGCCTCTGTTAGTGCAAGAATTCTGGGCAAAGCTAAACATGATGGGGGGCAAAGGGCCAAAAACAGGGACAGTTTTTAAATATTGCTCTTATAAACTAAGAAAGTCAATAGAATAACAGGTTTTGTATTGCCATGCATTTTCTAAAGGGTATGAAGTCTGAAACGCAAATGTCTATCCTTATTTAATGATTTCAGCACTCATTAATTTCCAAGAAAACCACAAATTTTATAAGGACTATGTCAAAAACATAAGGAAAAAAGTCTGGGCATTCTGTTGAAGTCTGAATAGATGAGTGGTACAGCTATCTCACTGTGAATTCATAGTATCCAATGTATGTGTTTTGTAGTTTTACCTGATCTTACAACTGATTGTACAGATGTCACTCATATTTACTGCATCTACCATGTCCTAATATAATTACTGATGATTGTACAATTCTATCTGAAGTGTATATAATCTGCCTCAGACGTGATAATTTTGTGTATTACTTTTGATTGTTTGTTACTTCCGCGGTGGTGCAGCAGTAGCGTTGTTGCCTCACAGCAGGAGGTTCTCCCGTTCGATTCTTGGCTGGAGCACGGGGAGTGCCTTCTGTGTGGAGTCTGCATGTCCTCCTCGTGGTTGGGTGGGCGTTCGAAAGACATGCGTAAATAGGCGTGTCTTCTTTGAAGGTTGAATGTCGAGCTGGCACCTCGGCGTTCGTGAAAATCTACTGCCAATCATTAGTGGACCAGAGTTCCGCTGTGGCGACCCCTAACCGGGAAAAGCCGAAAGACAACAACAACAACAACTTTTGATTATTTGTCCCTATTTTTAAAACTTCTTTTTAAATTATCACATTTTAAGGTATGAGTACAAACGCATTCCCATTTATGTGGATTTTGGTTACAACTGTCTACATATTTTGTCTCCAAGTTCTTTAACTACCTTCTCCCTCAGGTAAACATATAAGACAATTTTTTACAACTGTTGGAGTTTCATCTGTGAGCTTCCCACATAGTGATTTATATTGAGAACAAATGGTTTCAGCTCAGTGGAAATATGGAATGTTTATTTATTTGCACTGCTGATTGGCCCATTGTAAGACAAAATATTGTACACTATTTGTTGCCAGAAAGTATGCTAAGTCACTTTAATCTGGTATTAGTCCCTTTAATGTTATCTTTGCAGCAGCTGGGCATATAGTTCTCAACCTTCTGTCTCCAAAATGTGGAATTCCTGTGCACAACTTGAACTAATAGGTGCAAAGCACAGTTAAAATGTGTTACTTTATACTTACAAGAATTTATTTTGATACTATTATTTACCTTGGGTATTTGTTTAAAATAATTCCTAAGAATGTGTGGCAGACCACTTAATTGTGGAATTATGTGGAAAATTGAATCTTTAAGGCTGAAAATCAGGAGTATTTTACACAATGAGGTACAGCTGAAGTGTATGGTTGGGCATTACAGAATCTTCTGCCAGGTAGTTTTATGTCCCGCTCTCCACATGTATCATGATTGTAAGATTAGGTTTCATTTAAATGTAGTTTGTTAGACATAAATACAATATTCTGTTTGCATAGGCCTAGATAGAAATGCAGCCATTTTAAAGCAGGCCTATATCTTTATTTTATATTTTATATTTTACATGAAGTTTCAATACAAAGGAATGTTTCAGTACAAATGAATGACCATCAGATAAGAACACTGATAGGAATAAAATGTGCTAACAGAAGATCCAGCACATTAAGTATAAACAGTTCTTGTTTGGATGCTATAACGCTCGGGAACCAAAGTTAAAGAGGCATGTAGAACTTGTAGGAAATTTATAGGGTTTTAATATTAGGAGAGATATTTCAGACACAGAAGTAAGTAAGTTAGTTTGGACTCATACACGGAACGTCAGAGCAGTACAAGTCCACATAAGCTCATTACAAGCAGTCAAGACTGAGTGCAGAAGGAAGAATTCTGAATTCAGAAACTACAACAGCATTGTAAGAGCAGAAGCAACGGACATTGTAATCTGTTTATCAGCACTGTTATTGGAGGCCGTAAGGTTTGATTTGGATATTATTGATACCTGCCTCCACTGTGTGCTGCTACTGCATAATAAACCAAAAACTGGCACACAAAGGAGAGACCACCACTTTTCAGCACAGCTATGGGTAATTCAAGACATTTCTTCCAGTTATTTCTAGTATTTTAGAGTCCTTTCAGTTCCTCCAGTGTTGCTCGTGGCTGAACACATATGTGTCTAGTAACTCCTTTTGGTTAAGGACATTTATTTATCTTTTTGTTAACTGGGTTAGTCTACTGGGCAAGTAACCCATTTTCAGTGGGGACCCAAATTGGAGAAAAGCTCCACACAAAGATATAAAAAAGGTAAACAATACAATAATTTGAATACAATAAAAAATATATACTTTCATGCTATGTATGCAGAAAGAGTACAACAGATAAAGTATACATGAAAAATTATAAATACAGAAGTATACATGAAAATTATAAGTACAGAAGTATACATAAAAAATTATAACTACAGAAGTATACATGAAAAATTATAAGTACAGAAGTATACATGAAAATTATAAGTACAGAAGTATACATAAAAAATTATAACTACAGAAGTATACATGAAAAATTATAAGTACAGAAGTATACATGAAAATTATAAGTACAGAAGTATACATAAAAAATTATAAGTACAGAAGTATATATGAAAATTGATGCACATTGTTATTTATTTTGTCCCTTTTTTTCTTCTTCTTACATTAAATTACATGCTGGTAAACTAGTAAAGGGCGACATTTGTTTTGCATGAATGGTGACCTATTTAGTCAGTTTGGGCTGTTCCTCTGTACTTATTGAGTGAACACACACACAGTACAGTTACCATTTAAATACTTTTTCTCACTGTTTGATATTTAGATGCAGTCATTGTTTTGTGTGTATGACTGGAAAGTAATAACGACAAACAGTGGGGTGGTTGGGCTTATCATTATGTACTTCCCCAAGTTCTGCAGCTTGTAGCCCTGCAAAGTTCACCCCCAAAGCCACTTAAAGTGACCTAATTATTTCTAACTAGAATTATTGTTAGCCTTACTATGTATCACTCGAAAGGGGCATGCACTCACAGTAAACCCAAAAACAACATATGCGATGTAGAATAGACACAAATAGAACCATTAAAATCAAATCTTTAATGTACATTACGTGCATTTGTCCCAACCTGGGGACTTTAGTGGAATAATCAAATGAAAACGTAACTTCCTTTTTATAACATATCCATAACTTTAATTTAAAGAAACAAGTAACAGTTCCTTAGGAGTTGCTTAGTAATACTTTTTTCTATATTTATAAATGGGAATATGAATTTACGTATGAAATAAAAACATCTATTGATAAAAACATTGTTCTAAAAAAATAGCATGTTATCTTATAGCATACCAAGCCCTCATTCAACTGAAGGTCAAGAATTAACTTATTTAGAAAGTCTTTCGGCATTATAATTTCTCAATTCTTAACCTAAGTGCTGGCTGTAAAGATAAACTCTCATTTAACCCTGGATGTGTTCCTGCATTTCATCTTAGTTGCCATAGCAATTCTTTATACTCTAAAAAAAATGCTCCTATTCACCTCTGCTAGGGCTTCTTTCCACTATTTCAGTCAAAGAAAACTCCGTCATTTAGAACTGCATTTGTGTAGTCTAAACAAAATTTCGTGTATCAGCTTAATTCTTGAGATTACAAAGGAAAGTGAAATAACACATACAAGTAGAGGAATAAACATAACTAACAAATACAGTACTACTTCTAATACACGGAAGAAAGAGCAGAGACATTTACCAACACTCATATATGAAAAAAATACCCTCCTCGAGTTAAATGAACTCCCCTATTTATAGAAATACAAAACACACTACAGATTGAAATGCCTAAGTTATTTGTCTAATATTGCACTTGTGAGTTAAATAATACTATGGATACAATAAATAAATATTGCACTTACTTGGAATATATGCAAGTACATATTGCACAAATAAATAAAAATTGATTTATGTGTCCAGACCCCTGGGACTAGTGCCACAGTTCAGTCTAATCACTGTAGGGTAGAAACTGTTACTGAATCTTGTAGTCCTGCAGTGGATGCTGCGATAGCTTGTGACTGATGACCGATGCTTAAACAGTCCATGTACAGGATGCATGTTCTCCTGTATTATTTTGGTGGCCTTTCAGATACTTCTTGCAGAATAAAGATGTTCCCTGGGATTCATGAAGCTTGTGCCAGGCGCAGGCGTAGCGTAGGCGGTATAACTCCAAATATGGCCGTCGAGCAATTCAAGTACAATCCAATTCCACGCGCACTACCAGCATATGCCAGATCTGCACAGCTCTCAGCTCATGTATGCTAATCACCCCATGCACAGTAGTGCAGCATGCAAATGAAGGTACATAGCGATTCATGAAGTGGTGCAGGCGTAGCGTAAGCATACAGAAATGTAAACTAAAAAAAATTTTCCAAACAGAACATCGGAGCCATGAAAGCGGACCAAACTTATGTATTACAAAGTTAATATATGCCAATGGCTAAATATACAGCCAATGGCATAAAAAAACATGCACAACACATAAAAAATAACATTTAATGTCATGGCCACACTAACGCAAAGTACAACCGCAGGGCATGTGTGCGCAAATGGGAACACAAGGAAAATATATACAGATGTCATAAAATTGCAATGTAACACATATCATGATTTCACCATAATAGTCAATGGTATGCATGCTACACCACAACCAAGCTGCAAGGGTTGCTAAGTGTCTGTGACAGTGTTCAGAGTGGTAACTATGAATTAGTAGTCAATGCCATGCAAATGAGGCAAGTAATACTGAATCGTAAACATCCTGCCGGCCTAAGGATGTACCATACTGTGCAGCGCTACAACACGGAGGAGTGGTCTGGAGGTATACATGACATCAACAGTGGGGTGTGCCACCGTAGCTTTAAGCACATTGGAGCATTGCAAATCCGGGTTGCCCGTTGCTAAGCAAAGCTGCAGGATAGGGGTGTGGATGTAGGCATTGCTTTGCTTAGCTGAGAGCACACATGGTGCCCAAAAGTGCATGTGTACGTGGATGACAACATGCTTGAAACCTGGTAAGAGGCCGCATGCTGCGCGCACCACAGCTCAAACAGGAAGGTTACGGGAAGACAATAAGGAAATGCCGCAGTAGGGTAATTGGAGTACAACTGAGTAATTAACACCTATTAACTCACAGTGGGCCACTGACGGCAGCTAACAAGGCTGCTAGTAGCAACCTGCAGAACAGGATAGGGGAGGTGTCGGATTGCAAAGAAAAGAGAACTGTCACTGCAGAGCAAAGCAAACCTGCAGTAGATCAGCTATAGAACACATTTCGCAACACAATCCTGGTTTGGGAAAGTACAAAACAAGAAAGCAGGCTGCTGGATGCTTGCCCGACAACGTGAGGGGAATTGTTAAGAAAAGTGAAGGCAAGGGCAAGAGGTGATCAATGGCAGCTAAATGTAATTCAACACCAAAGGCACCACAATAGCAGTACCTGTGGTAAAACACAAGTAAGATACCCTGCAGCTCTGATTGTACATACACACCCTGTGACATCATCAGTGTTCAAAGCACAATAGTATAAAGTGTGAAGGCACCTCACACACACTCGTGTATTCCCAAACACTGCACCATCGGTGTAAACAGACGGGGAACTTTTACAATGTACTTGTTGGGAGCTGCCATAGCTGTGATTCATCACCATGTGTTGGAGACTGAAGGTGGTGTGGAGGATGATGCTGACAACCACCTCAGGCTCTAGAGGAGGAGAAGAGTGTTCAGACGAAGGGTAACCTACCAGGGGCTACATTATCTGGAGGTAATAGAGCATTACAGGGTGAACAGGAACATTATACAGCAAATTGTTGAGCTGTGCTGGCCACACCTCAGATCCAGAAACAACAGAGGGGAACCCATCCCAGTGGAAACGAAGGTATGTGTAGGCTTGAAAATACTAGCCACAGGTACCTTTCAAAGGCCAACTGGAGATATCATGGGGATCTCACAGACATCAGCATCCAGGGTACTCCACCAGTTCCTGGATGCCATGTTACCACATGCCAATGAGCATATATACCTCCCCCAAACTCAGGAGGAGTTGGCCAGCAATATGCATCTCTTCCACCATGTGGCAGACTACCCAGAGGTACTGGGTGCAATAGACTGCACGCACATACATATCAAGTCACCACCCGGTGAGCATGGTAGGCGCTACATAAACCGCAAGGGATACCACTCCATCAACTGCCAGGTCGTGTGCAATGCCCAGGGCATTATCATGGATGTGTGTGCTGGCAGCCCTGGAAGCTACCATGACTCCCACATCTGGCATGCCTCACAGCTGTATCAGGTATTTGTCAGGGGGGACTTCCCATATGGCCATCTTGTGGGGGATGCTGGCTATGCACTGGAGCCGTGGATGATGACTCCCATCAGAAATGCACACACACCCATGCAAGAACGCCATAATGAGGCACGCACACAAACCAGAATCATCACAGAGCATGTGTTTGGGATGCTGAAATCATGGTTCAGTTGCTTGGACATATCTGGTGGAGCCTTGCAGTACTCTCCAGGCACGTGTGCCCACATCTTCATGGTATGTGCCATGCAACATAATATGATCCTGCGAAAACAGCTGCAGCAGGGACATAATGGTGAAGGCCCTCACAGCCCACCGAAATTGCCAAGGGCATCACAGACACAGAGGAATTCAGACCACGAACACCCTGTGCCAGCCCCAGTAGGCAGACGGAAGCATGCCCAATATGCCCATGCCTTGGCAAAGAGGGAACGTATAGCACATACACTGACAGTGTAGGCCCCTACATACTAACACTTCTCCACCTGCACACACAGTAAAATGGATGGCACACACACACACGACCACCTGTAAATTGTTATGTATAGGTGGTCTACTGTGTGAATCCTTCATAGACAGCCCTCAACTATTGCACACACAACAGCTATTGGAACAAGGTAAGTCAACACCTGAACAGTAAACGAAGCTAACAGCATGTGTTGATACTGTATGTATAGGTTCCTAGGTACATCAGTAGGTACATGCCTGATTGTCAGAGGCCATTCATCAGTCTAGGCAAAATGTGTCTGCTGTCGCCACCCAATCGATTAACTAACTGTCCCTCTGTGGAGCAGAGCCAATTGTGGGATCCCTGGGTGTAACCACTGGTCCCCACCCACTCTGCAAGGATTCCCTGGTGTGTTAATGAGGGGCTCCATATAATGTAATCAGGGATGTAGTTCCAAAGCATGGGGAGTACCCATGACAGGTATCCGTCACCCCAGCATTCTCCAGTTATGGTTGTGGCAAGGTGTAGCACATTACAGTGTGTGGATCACTGTGACATGGATTCCCATAGCTGGAGCACATCCATTAAACATCACTTGGACATACCATTAATAGGTATCATCCATATGTAAACTAACTGAGTTACACATTTGTTTGCAGTATAGAGGAACAGCCATAGTACAGTCCACATACAAAACACCATAGCACTTGTACATATCCCAGATGCCCCAGTGGTAAAGCCACTGACTGTGTCGTGCATGTTCCCGGTTCCACGACCTGCAAGGGCTGTTATGTAATTCCAATGGCAGGAATAATGGATATGGGATTCAGGTCATTAGACCACGTTTAAGCACATGTTAGCGGGTTTATGCGCCGGCAAGTGATGGTAAGTGTCGTTTAAACATGACTACATGGATATGCGCAAAACAGGTTTAAGCTTTGCTGAATATCGCGCACATCATGGTCAAAGATGGCCAGAACAGCTGAAATCTGTGTTATTCACCCTTGTACTAATAGTGCCTGCTCTGAGAGGTAAAATGACCACTGCCAGGAGTAGAACACACAACCATGTACACAATCACCTACCACTAAGCTACCTGAGATGTACCAATGGCAGGTGTGTATTGTGACAGGTTAAAACACAAAAGGGCGGAGTTCTGGAAATAGTATACACCGCCATGTACCCAACGAAAGGTGTGTTCACTCTCCCTCTCTCTCTCTCTCTATATATATATATATATATATATATATATATATATATATATATATAATATAGAGGTAGAAAGGGTGATAGAGAGATATATGTCGATATATACAGATATACATATATCTGCAAATATATAGATAGGTTAACAACATGTACACAACTATGGAGGTACAAATAAATAGGATACTACCAACTACCGAATGCTTTACATACCGACACGCGTAATCACGAGGCTTAAAGACCGAAAGACCACAGTACCGGAGCACTAGAACCGCGAGTACTATTATCTCGATGTTAAGGGACATTTAGTTATTGCTGCTGGTGCTGCGGTCCAGGTAGGTACTGTGTTTAACTGTGTTTCTGATTGCTGTAGTGTGTGTAAGTGTGTGTTCTGAGTGCGGTGTGTGTTTCTGTGGGACTGTAATGTGTGTGTGTATGTGTGTTTGCATCCTGTGTCTGTTCGTGCTGACTCGGAGGTAGATTATTACAGTAGGTGTGGTCATAGCCGGCCCCTTAGGCATAGGGTTACCACCTGTCCCACTTTGAGAGGGACAGTCCCTCTTTGGGCAGTTGTGTCCTGACAAAAAATATTAAAAAGGGCAAATGTCCTGAGATTGTAGGACATAATTATGTCCCATATTTTATGTAATAGTTGCATAAAATAGTTATTTCTATATCTAAAATACCTAAATGTTACAAGAAACATAATAAGCAACTAAACTGCTACAAGAATAAGCTTTTATTTAGAAAAAAAGTTAAGTTCTATCCTTTGTACTGACCGTGGGTATGTGTCGACCTGTAAAATCGGATGTGTGTCTCGAAAATGTCCCACTTTGGCCATTTGAAAAGGTGGCAACCCTACTTAGGCATAGGCCAACTAAGCAGCTGACTACGGTGCCGCCTTAGTGGGGGCACTTTACCAGTATTTATTTGGTGTAGGTAGACCAGGATGGGGGCACTGGGTGGTGTGGTGAGGGGTGCCATTGTGCCCTTTGCCTAGGGCACCAGTAGACCTAAGGCTGCTCCTGGTTGTGGTGTGGGGGGTGAAGCCACCCACATGGGGTGTGTATGGGGCATGGCCACCTGGCCATATGTAGTGTTGTATGGTTTGTTTGGATGTGATGGGTAGCAGTGTGTCTGTGTGTGTGCGTGTGTGCGTGTTCTGTGCTTGTATTAGTTCCGGGAGTTGGATGTGTGTGCATTCCTGAATCCGTGGGTATGCCGTATACAGCAGTTGAAGTCTTCAAATATGTGCACAAAATGGACCATAGCAATCACAAATTCTGCCACGACTGAATGTTATGAACAAAGGATATGGACACTATATTATAGCAACAACCCATGCTTGGGTGTGGGTAATCCTGGATTTACCCACGGTTGTCTTTGTTTTGCCACTCTGGCTTCGTCCTCGTGAACAAACCACACCAACTGCGGGTAAATTCACCATTACCCACACCCAGGCATGGGTTATTGCTATAATACACTATTACAAATATGTGCTATGGACATGAGCTAAACATGGGGTTAACACCTGTCCCACCTTGCGAGGGGCAGTCCCTCTATGTGCGGTAGTGTCCTGACCAGATTGAGTAAAAATACCAATGTCCTACAATCTCGAGATGTTCTGCATGTTCCATAGTGAATATAATGGTTGCATAAAATAGTCATCTGTATCTAACATACCTACATGTAACAAGAAACAGGATAAGCAAGTAAACCACTTCAAGAATATAAGCTTTTATATAGGCATATATGTAAAGTTCTATACTTTCTACTGACCGTGGGTATGTGCCGGCCTCTAAAATCCAATGTGTGTCCTGCAAATGTCCCCACTATGGCCATTTGAAAAGGTAGCAACCCAAGCCAAAGAGGTTCAGTCACCAACACAACTCCAATGAGCGCAAATATCTGTGACAGAAATACATGAGACAGCTTTCATGTAGCAACATTTCATTACATATTAATGTATTTCTGGAGGGATTGAAGGATCAACATCACCTGCATGCTATATAGGAACCAATTAACAATGGCTTAATGAATAAGCCTGCAATAACCATAGTATTAGTCTACTAAATGATAGGTCTTCAATTAGGGAAGGAGCCCTCACATACATATGGAATATGTATAAATGCAGTCCCCACAAACGTTTATCTGCTATGTACATCCACCTACATCTCCCCCACACCCAAAACAATTGCAATACAGACTGTAATAACATCACAAACATCCACTCACTCAATGACATCTGCAGAAGCCTTAACATAACTTGTGAGAGACACACTGTAATGGCGCTATGTGAAATCGTTGCTGTTGTACAATGGAACATACGCCGATGTTGCAGGTTTTGTTTTCAATAGTCTCGTATCAGACGGTTGCGATAACAGCTACACTCACATGTAGAACTACATCCTCTAGCCGTCACACACAATCCACGGGGGACATGAAGTTAAAATATCTCTGTGTCTCTCCATATAGCAGTTGCAATTCATCACAAACAACACATCCAGGCCGTCTTCCTCGAAGGTAGGGCAAAAGGACAATGCCCAAGTGGAGTATTCAATTATATCCCACTGTTGCCATGTAATTGGCTAATGGAGTAGCTGCACAGCTGATGTGCATGTAATCATCTACTCCGGAACACCAATGTGTGGCAGGATACCACATGTTACTGGTATCTACGTATAAAAGGATGGCTTGCCATACATTCAAACCATATGCACATACGAGAAAACCGTTAAAACAGAAAAGGAGTAAGACTGATATTTTCATAAACTCAGACTAGTAAGAAGGTTTGTAGAACACTCAGTATGTTAGTGTATGTAGTGCCTGTTCTGTATTAATGAAAGTGTACGCAATGCATATAGTGGGAAAAGGTATTATGTAGTGATGTATTGTTGAGCATAGTAATGCTTGTAGAAATTGTGTGCACTGCTGTGGGCCACAAGGTAAACACCTCATACACCACAAGGGATACTACATAAGAGCTTTAAACACAACAATTCCACTCCAGTCACTGTCAGTGGCAGGGTTTGTCCAACAAGTACGTGCCATAACAGGGGATAGTATATGTTGATACACTGTAACAGTAGGCATATGTATGGGTGTATAACTGAGAATAACATGTCTAAGGTGGTCCTGCTGTGCAATTATGCTTTGCATTATGGGATATTGTTGAAAAAATGTGAAATGTACAGTATTGTAGGTAGATATGTCAAAACTTTTACATAGCATTACTGTTATATTATGCAAACATCAGGTATGTCTGTTGGCATGTACAATACACAATAACAGGATACATATGGCTTGTAGTCACCAGACAGTGTAACAGTATGATAGCTAATTGAAATAGAAGAGCTACTCAATTATCCATGCACAAAGGACATGTAATAGCTTCATAGGTTCATAGTTAGGTACTATGCTGTCTGGCCAAGTCCATTCATAAGGCCAACTACAGTGTTTTCACTTGCAGCACCTCCCTAGGTTAGTGTCCTGTGCCTGTGAACAGCAGAGCCATTTGTTTCCTGCACCTGTGTACAGTAGAGCCACTGTAGTGATCCCTGGCATACATGTCTGTCTCCCATCCACCCATCGAGGTATCTCTTGAAGAGTGATAGTGAGGGTCCCTGCCTGATGTACATAGGAATGATGTTCCAAAACATGGTGAGTGTCTGGTTCAGGAATGTATCCCTCCTGCACGTCCTAGTCATCGTTGCATTTGGGTACATATCCCAGAGCATGTTGCTCTCAGTGGCTTTTGCTTATGTTGCTTATGTGGAGCATATCCATCAATATTGTTTTGGACATGGGCCTTGTATGTTCAACAGAGATCCCCTCTGAGTATGCAGTATGCAAATGAGTACAGTTGGGGTTTCTGTAGTTGGGCTGCATATGTCATCCTTCAGAGGTCAGTAATCTTCTTGGTGTGTTAATGTTGTGGTATTTAAAGCTGTTGCTGTTGTCTCGTAAGGTACAACCCAAATGGGATGTTGTACCCTTTAATGTGTTTCATAAGTCAGGCATAGAGAGGTACAATGGCTACCTTTGTTCCAGCTACAAACCCATTACAGATTAGGGTGGCCACGTAGAAGGATATCCACGCCACCTTGGCAATATGGTTATCAAAGGAGTGGGTGCTATCTACTTGTGTTCTAAGATCCCTTATGATGTCTTATGTATGTATGGGACTACCACCTATGTGATAGTCAGTGGGTGATTCTTGTAATCCAAAGGGGATGTCTATGCACCTTGTGGCATGCAGCTTGAGGCCATGTTATCAACACCAGGTATCCGTCACAGTGACACCCTTATGGAGGGTGTCTGTATCAGCTGGTGAATCAATCATGGCCCCTAGTTTTCAGTCATCTGCAAACCTATTCAGGGTAAGTCCTTCTGTGCTAGCCTGTACCTCAGAGAAGCATATACCGAACATGAGGGGCCCTATGACCGAGGACTGGGGTACGCCAATTGTAACTGATTTACAGTAGGAACTAGGGTATGCTACTCTCACTGTGTGGGTCCTGTCCGTGAGCCACTTTGCATAACATCTCGTGATGTTGGGGTTGATGTGCAGGTGGATGTGTATGTTGATAATACCAGAATGGGGAATGGTGTTGAAAGCTATTGAGAGGACAAGGTAGACTGTGTGGACCTCCTTACCCTCATCTACTACCTTGGTAACTGTCTCAAAGGACTCCACCAGGTTTAGGAGTCAAGGTCTGGCCCTAACAAATCCAAACTGGGTGGTATCAAAGGTTTGGAGGCCACCAATGTCTCTGTGAATGAGTTCCATGATGATGTGCTGCATAGCCTTGCAGAACAGTCTGGTCAGGCGTATAAGGCAATAGTTCCTCTGGTCCATTGTGGTGCCACCTTTGTGGAGTGTGATAACTGTTGCTGTGTGCCATTCATGGGCTACAATGCCTGATACAAGGCTATTGGTGAATTTGGTGCCCAAGTGGGGAGCCATTTTGTTCTGAGGTTTGTGTAAATTGCAGCCTGGGATGTTTGTACGGTCACAAGGATTCTGTGATCCAGGCTTTAGAGAGTGCAGCTTGGAACTGTGTAGTTGTGACTGCAGGGACTCTGCATTGTTCCTGTATAGATTTGGGCCCTTTAGGGTGTGAGAGGGGTGTAAAGTTAGCACTGAACCTATCTGCCAGGATGTTGCCAATATCAGTCGGTTCTGTAATGTTCATGCCTAACTGCTGTATGTCAGAGCAGATGTGGGTATCACCATCGACAGTAGTGACGTACCTACAGAATGCTTTCTGGTAGTCCTTGGAATGAGTCACAGTAATGTTTATGTAGCTAGCTTTGGAGGATGTGATAAGGGATCTCAGATTTCTACTGAGGCTGACCAGGGAGCTACCCCACCCATGGGATTGTACTCTACTTTGCAACAGTCTCCTCCTTCTGTTGTACATTATGTCTATGGCAGTGGACCCCCAGAGTGGCGTCCGTTATCTGGTGGGTACCGTCATGGCTCTGTTTGGGATAGCATGATCCATGCAGTCGTGTAAGTGCTAATGAAGTGCAGTTGTGTATGATTCAGCATTTGTAACTATATTGTTCATCTGGCATCTGCATGGGTGTCATGACGTTTACTACTGCTGTCATAAGAAGCCTGAAGTTGGCTTTGTAGAAATATTGTACTGTGTTTTCTGTGAAGGGTGTGGTGCCGGGATGTGGATAACAAGGGTGATTAGCATACGTTCGGATCTGACCAATGAGGGGATAACCCCAGGTCTGGAACACCAGTCACACATGTTGGTAATGTCCAGGTCTAGGATATTGTTGGCCCTGGTGGAGGTGTGGATAGGTTGATCCAGCCGATTGGAGGTTATGAATCCCAGAAAGCATTGGCCTAATGTGTCGGTACATGAGTAGGTATCCCAGTTAAGTGTGGGGTAGTGTCAGTCTCACATCAGTAGTTCCTGTTTGAACTCTACTTTCCAGTACACCAAGAAGTGAGGGCTGTTAACTGTGGGGTATGGTGTGGAATCCGTAGCAAGCTACAATTTGTATAGCAGTTATGGCCACAGTTAGTTGCACTTGGATTACCTCTGATGCATTGTGCTAAGCAACCAGCCTGGAGGTGTGTACATCCTTGTGAAATATGGACACACCTCCGCCGTGGGTGTTCCGGTCCTGGTTACATGACTGAAAGGTGTGGTCTGAGTAATAGCCTGTTAGTGCAGGGGTGCTTTCAGGAGCCTAGAAGCAAGTCCCATTCACTGCAGAGATATCAAAGTGGTCCATTACAGGGAGTGCCTCGGGTGAGTGCATTTGAGATGAAGATGTCAAGCATTGAGTAACATTACCCTCAGGTTTTGCTTGCCTGTTCCTGTTATGGTGGTGAATATTTTATTAGAACCGTGTCTAAAACAGGCACTATATGAGCAGCAAGAGCCTTAGACGTTATCTGTAATCCCAGGGCTGACAGGTGCAGGTCATCTGTGCCAAAGCATCATGTTCTGTCAACCATGTCATTCAATGCAGACAGATACTGGATATCCTTGGAATGACACCAGAAGCATAGCCAACTGTTGAAGTGAATAATTCAGTCATTGTACTGCGTTATCAGTCTGCACAAATGCAGAATGCTTCTCAGGGCTAGGGCAATACCTACCTGGGCTACAAGATCGGAGAGCTATTGCATGTCTCCGTACATGTAGTCCAGGAAGTTACATCTCAGGGCATTCACACTAACATGGAGAATGACAGTCATATTGTACCTGTTGAGGAGTGACCTGAGTGCATAGGTTATGTTGTGGATCCTGTTACCCGACAGCCAGCTGAAAGTGACTATCACCTTGTGTAGCCTGCTGAGTGGGACATCAGTGTGACCGCCTATAGAGTCACCTATGACTAGTGTGTTGGGTATGTTATATCACCCTATTGGCTGTAGTTGATGGGCACACATGAGTCTGTGGGCTATAAGTAATTGGTGTTGTGGTTGGTGATGGGGGCTGCCTGTGTTTCTGCTTTGGAGTCCTCTGTTGCCTACACAGAGTAGTATTGAGAGGCTCCGCAAATGTTGTCGTCTTACTATGTGTGTCCTGTGGTGGTGGAGATCTAGTGAGACTATGTGATAAGTGTGGTGTGGTGCAAACGTTTAACATCCTCACATGATTGTCAGGTTCAGTCTGGGTTGGAGAGAGCATTACCTCCAGCATGGCTACATATGTACATCTCCCACAGGTTGTAGTGTCGTATGTTAGGAGGTGAGAATTGACTGTGTACACGAGACAATTGCTATATTGCCTCATGATGCACATATTCATCATATAGACAGGCGATAACACTGGGAATTGACACTTGGACATTCCTGAATATTCAATTACTTCTCACTAGATATGTAAGGTAAGTGTGTACAACAGCTGTTTTAGTCTAAGCAAGCTGGAAATGTAAGTACAAACAGTGTTTACCTGTAGGAAATGAGTAGGATTGAGAGCTATAGTAATTAGTAGCTCATGAAGTGCTTACATGTTCTGAACAAGTGCTGAGCATGAATAAGCAATACAGATAGGGTGTTGGATAACATAAACTCACTGCCCCCCCCCCCCCCAACAGGTACACAATCACATATCCATGAACACTACAGAGCCTCTGTAACCATAACTATGATGGTACAAGGTGCACTCAGGCTGCATGTGACCTGTCCACATCCCTGGTTGTATCATACACATATGGCAAAACAGTTTGCTCTACACGTACACATCATGTAAAACATAGGTTCATGTCAGTCTGTGAAAACACTGAATGGTGCACACCAACAGTTATCACAATCCACAAAGTGGAGACACCACTCATAATGGGAGGCTCTGCACTATTACCCTGCTGAGTCTGGTCTGAAAGTCCATGAAACTTAATCAACGCATATGTTGTTAGCAGTACAGATGTAAATGACAGTACGGATGATTTCACACTGCATGTCATACCTGCGACAGGTCATAGGACATCATCACCCATACTGTGTTCCACCTACACTCAGTATACTAGATGTAGCTTTGTATGTCATAGGAGTGTTCTGCCAGTGGCCTGTTGACAAAACCAACACTACAAAAGGTGTCTGAGTGACATGTGCATATCACACCAGTGGTAGCTACAGTAAAAAATGGTTAATGTTTTGTACTCCCCCCCCTCATTGTAGCCCATACCACACAGAGAAACGGGAGGCATCTGCGTATGTAAGTATGTGAATGGCCATGACCTAGGAGCAATAGCTGACTCAGTGTTGTGGACAACATACAGAATGGGCTTTGTGAGTGAGGTGCATGTCATATGTGCACAATCTGACAGCTGCATATTGAATTGTCACCGCTAGGTTAATAACCCTATACCCATGAACTACAACCTAGGCAGCGGTCAACATTATGGACACTGTGTGTAAGGGATGGTGCTGTGCAGTTTACCTCCCTGAGCTAGTGATGTCACCAGGCCTATTAGGTAGTCATAAGAGGCAACCCTAGTCATGACAGGGTGCCATCCATGAGCATGGAGATCATTGTACAGCCATACTCATCACTCAAGTGACCAATATCGGATCACATATCACCTTTAAGAGGTATTGCCCATGCTTGGATGGGTGACTCCAGCCTTCACAATCCTCATCTCCACTATGCAGCATGCTGCCTACCTTGCATAAAGACATGTCCAACACTGTGATGTTGGACATGCTACATGTACATATCCTGATCTGAAATACGTACATCATGGACAGCCACCTTCCTAGTACAAGGATCACCACATGCTGGGCAGATCACTGTGCCATACACGTTACATACTCCTGCCATACTATGCAACCCTGTCCAGCAAAGCTGCACATTTCATCTCTGTCAGACATGGTGTGATGACCGCATGGTAGATGTATCATTAACTGTCTGGATCAGTTATGTGGCACTGATTCACCTGGTGGCGGGAACATGGCTGTCGGATACAGCTAGAAAACCTTACATCCTATGCTCATACATGGCCCAGGGCATACACACTACTACATGACCTTGGCCGTACATGCTATAGTTGATAACCATCCCTGCAAATACCATCCAGCAAGCCATTGTCCCATGCGTATCACATGTGCAACACAGGCGATATGTAGCAGGATGTTGAACTGCTGTACAGTGCCGTGTAGATGTATATGGCAAAACACATGCATGTAAAGGTTTCCATGCACATGTCTGCATTGACACAGGTCATGTCCGTTAAGGCAGTGTATGTGTTGATATGTGACATATACACAGCATCAAGGTCAGCAGCATGAATGTGGACACATCCAGGCATGTGCTGATAGGTAAGAACACCAGTACAGGCAAACAGACATGCCCACATCAAGACAGCATTCACATGGAGTATGAGCAATGTAATGAGGTGACACACATATATGGTGATAACATCCAATCCCCATTCGGTGTTACATGTGTGTGACACAAACATGTCAGTGGTGTTAGTGTCATGAAGATTTGCAAAGACAACTGTTCATATATACTAAATGTAATACACATGTATGTGCAGCTGTATCTCTGTGCATCTCTGAGATACTGTGACCTGTCTCCATCATTATGTCTTCCAGATATGCCTCGATCAAGACTGCCAGCTTATAGCCACTTGGAGGATGAGGCCCTCATACCTTACCTCTAAGATAACTATGAGGCATTGTTCAGCCATGTGCCACAGCATGCTCAGCAGCGTGATAACCTGTGGCAGGAACTTTTCAGGAGGGTTAATGATGTGGGTGGCCATAACCGCACCTACCAGCAGGTGCACAGACACTGTACGGACCTGATCAGACATGCGAAACAGCGTGCGAATGCAATCGCTAGGGAACAAGGTACAACAGGTGGTGGGCCACCAACCCAGCCCCAACTCACACGTACCGAGGAGCTACTGGCCAACCTGGGGACGCCATCAGAATAGCATCCACAAACTCTAGCTGCCATCGTGGAGGTGGGTGTCTCCCAACCACCGAGCCTGGAGTTGCCTGGTAAGTCACTACTGCACATATAACTATTATATCCCATTTAGTTGCATGTGTCACTGTACAATATGTAATGTAACAGCATATGCAAGGTATGTTTACACACATGCTGCATACTATAGTATGCCACCCTGTGTATGCACACATGTGCATACTCCATAGTATATCCTATTGTACTGGCGAATGTGTTAACATGCACATTGCACCCTGTAGCTGTCATACAATCATGGATAATGATCATACTGCTATGTCACCCCTATATTGGTACCTCTGGCATGCTGCAGAGACAGCAGGCCTTTGCAGGTGAGACAGTTATCAGTATCAGGCATGTTAATGCACAGACCTATTTGCTATGTGGTCAGATAACATGTACACATAATGTATGGTCCTGTCACAATATACAGGTCACATGTTTAATCAATCACACTGGCTACCCATGTGCAATACATACAAACTAAATGAAACACCGACATGAAACCACAGAAACTGTCATTGCTAGATGTGTGGACAGATGTGCATACAACGGTGGAGGTGTTGTTCAATGTAGGGATATGTACTATACATCAGAAAAACACATGTGGGGTACACAAACAGTACTACACAGTGAGCTGGAGTATGGGCAGCCCACTGGATCCACCATTGTGGAATATGCCCCTGCAGTGAGTGCACACATTGTGATGTGCCATCTGACATGTCCATGACATGTAGTGGTCCAGCTGCAACATTGTCTCACTATCCCATAAAACATACCCCACATACCAAACATACAACCCTTTGTCTGGATAACCCTGTGGACAGTGGAGTATCTGACATCTATGGATGTATATCATATGGGACAATACAAACATGTGAGATAGATGGCCATCACAAACATTTGGCCAACACATGTTCACACATGGCCATGGAGGATGGCCAGAGACATGTAGCAACACACAGTAGATGTGATGTGTATGTGTGTACACCCTGTTGTACATTGGCTACACATGGTCCAACTATAGCCTTTGTTGAATGGTTATATAGCAGATGTGGAACACTGGACATTCTACAAGCCTGTGCACAGCTTGTGGAGGTGTCACTTAATTCGACCACATAAAATGTGTTGAACATCATGACTGTGTCACAGCATGACAGTAGTCACCTGTACAGCATCCACATACATACACAGACACCACATCAGGCCACAGATACAGTACATTTCCCTTGCTGCTGTTGGACATCACTGTCAGCCGTGCATTTCGTGTGTGTGGTACATAAATGTCATGTGGGACATGGTGTATTGACAAGTCTGCCATGTGCGGACACAGTTGCCAGGCAGCTAAGAAATGTTTGCAGTTGTGCAGGGGTGTCATCCATATGTCCTTCGGTGACCTGTCACAGATGATACATCATGGTTTAGTGTGTATACACCTCAGCGACGTGGGTCACAATCCACAGTATTTATGTATTGTGTATGCACACAGTCGTGGCTATGGACTGTGTGTGTAATCCACACTGTATAGCAATAGAGACGCCTCATGATTCCATGCAATAGCACTGTGTCTGTACTTCACACTGTGTAGCAATATAGATGCCTCATAATACCCTTCAATGGTCATGCACATCTGCTAAAAGTGCATTCTACCTGTAGGGCATACAGACAACACTGCAATGTGACACCATTACACCGCTGTGCATGTGTCAGGACACCATTGTGTCAAACATGTATGCATGTCAATGCACACGTCAGCAGATTACATGTCATACTACATGTTAATGTCAAGGTCATATGCCTCACATCAGCCATGTGTACTGTTAACCTGTGCTGGTCCACATGGTCTAACACAGGGATTCATGCTTACTACCATGATTGTGTGACATGCATGGCTTCTGCTGTGAAACATGCTTGCTGTTGTGCGCAACCCAGGGATGTATGATAACTACCACTATTAATGTCGGAGCTGCATGCCGTCTGCTGTATCACATGCATGTTGCATGCCTTCTGTCAAATCACATGCATGGTGTGTGTGTGTGTGTCTGTGTGCGTGCATCTGTGTGTGTGTGTGTGTCTGTGCATCTGTGTGTGTGTGTGTGTGTGTGTGTGTGTCTGTGTGTGTGTGTGTCTGTGTGTGTGTGCGTCTGTGTGTGTGCGTCTGTGTGTGTGTCTCTATTGTAATGTAGAGTCATTGTTTGCCTTCACAGGTGATGTAGGTGCATTACCCTGCTGCTGTCCATCTGATGTTAGTGTCCCCACAGACTCTAGCAGCGATGATGAACATATGCTTGAGATACAGGCAGGGTTGTCAGGGGACGAATCTGTGCCATTGGTTGCCATTCCAGCTATATCCCCCTCTTCCCCGCATGCAGTTCTCATGCCAACACATACCCCATCACCAGTGGCCATAGAGGAAGGACAGTTCATAGGTTCATAGGTAGGTACTAGGCTATTGGCCCTAGGGCCTATATAAGCCTAGCCAAAGGTACTCTGGCTTTCGCCACCCAAGAAAATTATTTTCCTGTGCCACTATCGAGCAGAGCAACAGAAGTGATCCCCAGGGTGAATTTCCTACCTCCCATCCAATCATCAAGATTTTTCTTGAAGAGTGCTAATGAGGAGCTTTGTTTGATATATATAGGTAGTTTGTTCCAGAGTATGGGAAGTCTCTGGGACATGAATCTATCCCTCCAGCATGTTCTGTTTATTGTGGTGATGAGGTTTAGGTCCCTAAAGCATGTAGCTCATAGGGATTGGGATTTCTTTAAGTGGAGCATGTCTAAAAGCTCTGGGTTTGACATAGCTTTATGTGTTAGGCAGAAATCGCCTCTGAGTAGGCGATATGCAACGGAGTAAAGCTGCAGTTTTTTTGAGACGGTCTGCATAGGGCATCTCTTTGAGGCTGGTAATCCTCTTTGTGAGGTATTTCTGTGGCCTTTCCAGTTGTTGTAGATGTCTTGTGAGGTACATACCAAAAGGGGCATTGTACTCTATAATGGGTCTAATGAGTGATGAGTAGAGGGGAACAATGACCTCTTTTTTTCCTGGATGAGAAACCTTTTTTGATGAGGTGTGCCACATAGAAGGATTTCCTGACTACTGTGGCGATGTGATTATCAAAGGAGAGACTACTGTCCACCTGTGTCCCAAGGTCTCTTATCACACTTTCGGTGTTATGTAGACTACCACCTATGTGGTAGTTCATGGGTACTGAGTTTTTACCAAAAGGAATGACAATGCACTTTTTGGCATTGAGCTTGAGGCCATGGCTTTGACACCAGGCATCTGTCTCAGCAAGGCCCTTTTGTAGGATGTCCACATCTTTTGGAGTTTTGATTATGGCTCCTAGTTTGCAGTCATCTGCGAACTTCATTAGCCAAAGACCTTCTGTGTTGGCCTGTACTTCAGAGAAGTAGATACCAAGCAGGAGAGGACCCAGGACTGAACCCTGTGGTACTCCACTTGTCACTAGTCTGAAGCTGGATTTGGAGTCTGTTACTTTCACAGTGTGGGTTCTGTCAGTGAGCCAGTTGGCAACCCATCTTGTGACATAGGGATTTATACCTAGTTTAGTGAGTTTATCTATAATTCCAGAGTGGGGGATGGTGTCAAAACCCTTGGCGAGATCTAGATAGGCTGTGTGAACCACCTTACCCTCATCTACGGCTTTGGTGACTGCTTCAAAGAAGTCTATCAGGTTTAGGAGACATGTTAGCGTGTGTTAGCTTGGAACAGGAATGTGTGGTGGCTACGGAAGGTGTGTATTCACACCACGATGTCAGTCAAATGACTGCAGATGTGCCACACAGGCATGTGGCCAGTGCTGCTCGTAGGAGGACCTCTGGCCAACATGCATCTGCAGGACAGAGCGCAGCAGCTGGTGTCACCAGATGCATGTTTCAGACTGTAATGGCAGCACAGGCACGTGCTGAATAGCAGAACAGAGAAGGGCAGAGGCTTCAGAGGGCTGCTATCCGTTCTTTAAATGACAACATCCAGGCATTGGCAAATGCTCAACAGCAGATTGTTGAAGTTTTGGACAGACAACTGGGTGACATGGTTGGAATCCTTGACCGTGGCATGACAATCCATGAGCGTGAGCTGTCTATGCTGGAACATGTGGTAGGAGTGAGATGTAGGGCACGTAGATGTAGGCCAGCTACACCACCTGGTGTAGGTCTACGTGAACAAGCTACCTCACATGCTCGCTTCCATAGTGCCGGTAGCAGCAGCAGTGCAGCTGGTGCTGTGCTGTCCACACCAGGACACAGCAGGCCATGTGGACGTGGCTCTGGACGGTCCCAACGGGGACACGGTTCCAGTGGACATGTATCATCGGACAGTACCCAATCTGTACCTCTGCCTGGTAGTGCCAGTGCAACCCCTGACAGGCACAGGTCACATGGCCGTGGCCAGAAACCATGAGCTGTAAATCCTGGTCTGTACAATCTGGAGCTGTCAATAATACCCCTGTGTAGGCCGGACACATGGCAGAACTGTGTGCACACATACATGCACACACAAGAAACATCTGTAGGGCACTGCAACACTCACATGCATAACAACCACACATGGCCAATTAGATCACAGGCCCTAACCCACACACATGATGTCATCCACTGGTGAAGCATAGGTCCCTGGCAAACATTATCACCCTGTGCATATGATGATGCCTGTGCCACATCCCTGTCATCCACACCATCGGTGCAGGGACATGCTCATATGGTCTGATGCACAGGGTGAACAGAACAGGGAGATAAGTGTATATTACAATTGTTGTGTACTGTTGACATGCAGCAGACATACCATGTAGTACAGGTTTATGCATTGTTTTATGCTCACAGTATGTTTCTTGGTAACAACACTAACAGCATGTTGGTAATGATGCCCTGCTTCCCTCCTTAAGGTCTAATTGCATGTGCCATTAAGTACCAGTGTTTTCAGTTTCCCATGTGTAAATGTGGACTACTCACAGGCATGTATGGCAATATCAGCATGCTATACGTAGCCTCAACCTCACTGTTAGAAAGGCTGACATTCCAAAGATGTCTACACATCTACTGATCCAGGAGCATGTGAGCTGTGTACTAAGCTACAGTGGCCAGAGACGTGGCATCCATACCATGTGACATCACAGGTACAGTTACATGGTGTGGGGGGTTTACACAGCGGTCTAGCTGATGTCAAGGGTAGAGGCCAGTTGATAGCATGAGGCCTCACTGTGTAGCAGTAATACACATTCACATTACAGGATGAGAACACACAACTACACACATACACACACACACACACACACACACACACACACACACACACACACACACACACACACACACACACACAGGTATTCACACACACGTAGGTATTCACACACACGTATTCAGACACAGTAACACGCCCACACTCATGGGGTCAACGGCACTGTAAGACACACACACTTGATAATGTTGAGGTGATGACCTCTGCCTATGTGGTTATCACCATTACAGTACTGTGCACCCACATGACGCGACACAGAAAATGAACATGTACGGGTAGTCAGTAATGCCTAAGACTGACGGCATCAACAGGGTAGTGGATTGCATCACCTGGAGGGGTTAGGGGTCCTATATGTTCACTATGGTAGCATACATCCTCACTCCATGGACCAGACAGCCATACATACATACATACACACACATACACACACACACACACACACACACACACACACACACACACACACACACACACACACACACACACACACACACAAACACACACTGTGGAGTCCACAACTGAATTCACCTATGTCATGCACATACAGATAGCTAACGTGTGTGATACACACACCACCCCTGCCTATGTCTTGCTTTCTACACTGCAGTATGTATAGATCTCTAAAACAGTGTACAGGGGTGTGTAACAATTGGGATGTATTCCCCACCATACGTGGCATATGTGGACACACAAGCAAACAAACATGGCAGTACTGTGTATCAAACACCTGCTATCTTACGATATGTATGACAGACATGCAGCAGTATTGCCTGCATTACAATGTGTGCCGACGCTACCTTCGGCAATTGTGCTGCTATACGCACATGGGAGGACTTAAGTGTTACAGGTGTCAAGTGATTTACAGTCAGTGATACCCTGACCACTGTGTAGGTTGTATGTCTTCACCTTCAATTAACAGAAACATAGCTTAGTGTTTGCACATGTTATGGTAGGATGGCTTGTGACACACCTGTGAGCTGTCTTTAGCAAACA